>NW_028122424.1:0-81925 GCF_965194805.1 Balaenoptera borealis | reverse complement strand
CTTTCATTTTGCTGACCATTAGTTTATTTCATAAGTCTGTGAGTGTCTTTTTCTGTGGAAATATGTTCATTGGTAGCAATCTTAGGATAACATGTATAAATGTTTTCATAGGATATTTGTCGTACCCTTTTGAGTTACTTAACGTTATATGATTATTTCTAGGCTCAACTGTAGTCCTGAAAACGGCATTGTTCATTTTTTTCCCGAGGCTACTATTCTATTTGGTACGTATACCACTTCTTCTTTGTCCATTCATCTGTTTATGAACCTTTTTTCTGCTTCCATGTCTTGGCTATTTCAATATTGCTGCACTGCTCATTTGCCTGCCTGTGTCTTTCCGATTCAGGTGGTCTTAGGTTATAGGCCCAAAAGGTGACCTGCCGCATCATATGGTAGCTCAATTTTTACCTTTTCAACAGCTCAATTCAGTTTGCGTTAGTGCTGTTACCACTTTACATCCAACCAGGATCTAGAAGGTACACAGTTCTCTAAAACTCCTTCAGCATTTATAGTTTGTAGGCATTTTGCTGATGGAAATGACTGGTGTGAGCTGAAACCTTTTTGAATTTGCATTTGCATGTGTCTAATAATTCCTTATACTGAGGTTTAGGAATGTCCTGTTTTTTCTTTTCCTTTTTTTTTAAAGAGTGAGTACAACTTCCCTCCTCTTATTGACTTCTTGAAAAATTTCTAATGTGTTGAATTTTCTTGCCTATTCCCTACCCCAGGGCATTTTTAAGGGCAGGTGTCATTTAGAGCCCTGCAGTCCTTGTGACTATTAAGCAAACTTTAGCACTGGGTTTAAAGCTGCTGTTGTGGGAAAGAGCCACAAGGCAGCAGCATTATTACGTTCTCATCTCTTGTTACTAGAGCAACAGAATCTTCCTGGAGGTAATGTTCCGAGGTTGTAAATTAGAGTGGAATGTGCTGGGACAAGCCCCCAGAAGTTTATGTCACCTTACTTATGTTTGTTTTTTTAAATTTAATTTCTATTTCTTATCGGAGTAAATTTGATTAGAGTGTTTTGATTGCCTGGCTGTACAGGATCTGCTCAGTGATTCATACATATGTCTTTTCATCTTCGGGTCCTCTTAACATGTATGTGATTACAAAATGTATATTTTAAAGGTATTGGTGATTATATAATTCATACAGTTTATCTGTTACATGTTTTTATACACTTAACATACATTAGTATATGTATGTTAACCCCATAGTCCTAATTTACCCATCCTCCCACCTTTCATTTTGGCTAACCATTAGTTTATTTCATAAGTCTGTGAGTGTTTTTTCTGTGGAAATATGTTCATTGGTAGCAATCGTAGGATAACATGTATAAATGTTATCATAGGATATTTGTCGTACCCTTTTGAGTTACTTAACCTTATATGATTATTTCTAGGCTCAACTGTAGTCCTGAAAACGGCATTGTTCATTTTTTTCCCGAGGCTACTATTCTATTTGGTACGTATACCACTTCTTCTTTGTCCATTCATCTGTTTATGAACCTTTTTTCTGCTTCCATGTCTTGGCTATTTCAATATTGCTGCAGTGCTCATTTGCCTGCCTGTGTCTTTCCGATTCAGGTGGTCTTAGGTTATAGGCCCAAAAGGTGACCTGCCGCATCATATGGTAGCTCAATTTTTATCTTTTCAAGCAGCTCCATTCAGTTTGTGTTAGTGCTGTTACCACTTTACATCCCACCAGCAGCTAGAAGGTACACAGTTCTCTAAAACCCCTTCAGCATTCATAGTTTGTAGACATTTTGCTGATGGAAACGATTGGTGTGAGCTGAAACCTTTTTCCATTTGAATTTGCATGTGTCTAATAATTCATTCTACTGAGCTTTAGGCATGTCCTTTTTTTTCTTTTCCTTTTTTTTTAAAGAATGAGTACAACTTCCCTCCTCTTATTGATTTCTTGAAAAATTTCTCATGTGTTGAATATTCTTGCCTATTCCTTACCCCAGGGCATTTTTCAGGGCAGGTGTCATTTAGAGCCCTGCAGTCCATGTGACTATTAAGCAACCATTAGCACTGGGTTTAAAGCTGCTGTTGTGGGAAAGAGCCACAAGGCGGCAGCATTATTACGTTCTCATCTCTTGTTACTAGGGCAACAGAATCTTCCTGGAGGTAGTGTTCCGAGGTTGTAAATTAGAGTGGAATGTGCTGGGACAAGCCCCCAGAAGTTTATGTCTCCTTACTTAGGTTTGTTTTTTAAATTAAATTTCTATTTCTTATCGGAGTAAATTTGATTAGAGTGTTTTGATTGTCTGGCTGTACAGAAACTGCTCAATGATTCCTACATATGTCTGTTCATCTTCGGATTCTGTTACCATGTATGTGATTACAGAATGTATATTTTAAAGGTATTGGTGATTATATAATTCATACAGTTTATCTGTTATATGTTTTTATACACTTAACATCCATTAGTATATGTATGTTAACCCCATAGTCCTAATTTACCCGTCCTCCCACCTTTCATTTTGGCTAACAATTAGTTTATTTCATAAGTCTGTGAGTGTCTTTTTCTGTGGAAATATGTTCATTGGTAGCAATCTTAGGATAACATGTATAAATGATATCATAGGATAATTGTCATACCCTTTTGACTTACTTAACCTTATATGATTATTTCTAGGCTCTACTGTAGTCCTGAAAACGGCATTGTTCATTTTTTCCCCGAGGCTACTATTCCATTCTGTCCATATACCACTTCTTCTCTGTCCATTCATCTGTTTATGGACATTTTTTTTGCTTCCATGTCTTTGCTATTTCAATATTGCTGCAGTGCACATTTGACTGCCTGTGTCTTTCCGATTCTGGTAGTCTTAGGTTATAAGCCCAAGAGGTGCCCTGCCGCATCATATGGTAGCTCAATTTTTACCTTTTCAAGCAGCTCCATTCAGTTTGCGTTAGTGCTGTTACCACTTTACATCCCACCAGCAGCTAGAAGGTACACAGTTCTCTAAAACCCCTTCAGCATTTATAGTTTAAAGACATTTTGCTGATGGAAATGACTGGTGTGAGCTGAAACCTTTTTGAATTTGAATTTGCATGTGTCTAATAATTCCTTATACTGAGCTTTAGGCATGTCCTTTTTTTTCTTTTCCTTTTTTTTTAAAGAGTGAGTACAACTTCCCTCCTCTTATTGACTTCTTGAAAAATTTCTCATGTGTTGAATTTTCTTGCCTATTCCCTACCGCAGGGCATTTTTCAGGGCAGGTGTCATTTAGAGCCCTGCAGTCCTTGTGACCATTAAGCAACCATTAGCACTGGGTTTAATGCTGCTGTTGTGGGAAACAGCCACAAGGCGGCAGCATTATTACGTTTTCATCTCTTGTTACTAGGGCAACAGAATCTTCCTGGAGGTAGTGTTCCGTGGTTGTAAATTAGAGTGCAATGTGCTGGGACGAGCCCCCAGAAGTTTATGTCTCCTTACTTATGTTTGTTTTTTAAATTTAATTCTATTTCTTTTTGGAATAAATTTGATTAGAGTTTTTTGATTGTCTGGCTGTACAGAATCTGCTCAATGATTCCTACATATGTCTGTTCATCTTCGGATTCTGTTACCATGTATGTGAATACAGAATGTATATTTTAAAGGTATTGGTGATTATATAATTCATATAGTTTATCTGTTATATGTTTATATGCATGTAACATACATTAGTATATTTATGTTAATCCCATAGTCCTAATTTACCCATCCTCCCCCCTTTCATTTTGGCTAACCATTAGTTTATTTCATAAGTCTGTGAGTGTCTTTTTCTGTGGAAATATGTTCATTGGTAGCAATCTTAGGATAACATGTATAAATGATATCATAGGATATTTGTCATACCCTTTTGACTTACTTAACCTTATATTATTATTTCTAGGCTCTACTGTAGTCCTGAAAACGGCATTGTTCATTTTTTTCCCGAGGCTACTATTCCATTCTGTCCATATACCACTTCTTCTCTGTCCATTCATCTGTTTATGGACCTTTTTTTGCTTCCATGTCTTGGCTATTTCAGTATTGCTGCAGTGCACATTTGACTGCCTGTGTCTTTCCGATTCTGGTGGTCTTAGGTTATAAGCCCGAGAGGTGCCCTGCCGCATCATATGGTAGCTCAATTTCTACCTTTTCAAGCGGCTCCATTCAGTTTGCGTTAGTGCTGTTACCACTTTACATCCCAGCAGCAGATAGAAGGTACACATTTCTCTAAAACCCCTTCAGCATTTATAGTTTGTAGACTTTTGCTGATGGCCATTTGACTGTTGTGAGCTGAAACCTTTATGGAGGTTGGATACGCATGTGGCGAATAATTCCTTATACTGATCTTTAGGCATATCCTTCTTCTTCTTTTCCTTTTTTTGTTAAAGTGTGAGTACAACTTCCCTCTTCATATTCACTTTTTGAAAAATTTCTCATGTGTTGAATTTTCTTGCCTATTCCCTACCCAAGGGCACTTTTTGAGGGCAGGTGTCATTTAGACCCCTGCAGTCGTTGTGACTATTAAGCAACCATTAGCACTGGGTTTAAAGCTGCTGTTGTGGGAAACAGCCACAAGGCGGCAGCATTATTACGTTCTCAACTCTTGTTACTAGGGCAACAGAATCTTCCTGGAGGTAGTGTTCTGAGGTTGTAAATTAGAGTGGAATGTGCTGGGACAAGCCCCCAGAAGTTTATGTCTCCTTACTTATGTTTGTTTTTTAAATTTCATTTCTATTTCTTATCAGCGTAAATTTGATTAGAGTGTTTTGATTGCCTGGCTGTACAGGATCTGCTCAATGATTCATACATATGTCTGTTCATCTTCGGGTCCTGTTACCATGTATGTGATTACAAAATGTATATTTTAAAGGTATTGGTGATTATATAATTCATACAGTTTATCTGTTATATGTTGTTATACACTTAACATACATTAGTATATGTATGTTAACCCCATAGTCCTAATTTACCCATCCTCCCACCTTTCATTTTGCTGACCATTAGTTTATTTCATAAGTCTGTGAGTGTCTTTTTCTGTGGAAATATGTTCATTGGTAGCAATCTTAGGATAACATGTATAAATATTATCATAGGATATTTGTCGTACCCTTTTGAGTTACTTAACCTTATATGATTATTTCTAGGCTCAACTGTAGTCCTGAAAACGGCATTGTTCATTTTTTTCCCGAGGCTACTATTCTATTTGGTACGTATACCACTTCTTCTTTGTCCATTCATCTGTTTATGAACCTTTTTTCTGCTTCCATGTCTTGGCTATTTCAATATTGCTGCAGTGCTCATTTGCCTGCCTGTGTCTTTCCGATTCAGGTGGTCTTAGGTTATAGGCCCAAAGGGTGACCTGCTGCATCATATGGTAGCTAAATTTTTACCTTTTCAAGCAGCTCCATTCAGTTTGCGTTAGTGCTGTTACCACTTTACATCCCACCAGCAGCTAGAAGGTACACAGTTCTCTAAAACCCCTTCAGCATTTATAGTTTATAGACATTTTGCTGATGGAAATGACTGGTGTGAGCTGAAACCTTTTTGAATTTGAATTTGCATGTGTCTAGTAATTCATTCTACTGAGCTTTAGGCATGTCCTTTTTTTCCTTTTCCTTTTTTTTAAAGAGTGAGTACAACTTCCCTCCTCTTATTGACTTCTTGAAAAATTTCTCATGTGTTGAATTTTCTTGCCTATTCCCTACCCCAGGGCATTTTTCAGGGCAGGTGTCATTTAGAGCCCTGCAGTCCTTGTGACTATTAAGGAACTATTAGTACTGGGTTTAAAGCTGCTGTTGTGGGAAACAGCCACAAGGCCGCAGCATTATTACGTTCTCAACTCTTGTTACTACGGCAACAGAGTCTTCCTGGAGGTAGTGTTCCGAGGTTGTAAATTAGAGTGGAATGTGCTGGGACAAGCCCCCAGAAGTTTATGTCTCCTTACTTATGTTTGTTTTTTAAATTTAATTTCTATTTCTTATCAGAGTAAATTTGATTAGAGTGTTTTGATTGCCTGGCTGTACAGAATCTGCTCAATGATTCATACATATGTCTGTTCATCTTCGGGTCCTGTTACCATGTATGTGATTACAAAATGTATATTTTAAAGGTATTGGTGATTATATAATTCATACAGTTTATCTGTTATATGTTGTTATACACTTAACATACATTAGTATATGTATGTTAACCCCATAGTCCTAATTTACCCATCCTCCCACCTTTCATTTTGCTGACCATTAGTTTATTTCATAAGTCTGTGAGTGTCTTTTTCTGTGGAAATATGTTCATTGGTAGCAATCTTAGGATAACATGTATAAATGTTTTCATAGGATATTTGTCGTACCCTTTTGAGTTACTTAACGTTATATGATTATTTCTAGGCTCAACTGTAGTCCTGAAAACGGCATTGTTCATTTTTTTCCCGAGGCTACTATTCTATTTGGTACGTATACCACTTCTTCTTTGTCCATTCATCTGTTTATGAACCTTTTTTCTGCTTCCATGTCTTGGCTATTTCAATATTGCTGCACTGCTCATTTGCCTGCCTGTGTCTTTCCCATTCAGGTGGTCTTAGGTTATAGGCCCAAAAGGTGACCTGCCGCATCATATGGTAGCTCAATTTTTATCTTTTCAAGCAGCTCCATTCAGTTTGTGTTAGTGCTGTTACCATTTTACATCCCACCAGCAGCTAGAAGGTACACAGTTCTCTAAAACCCCTTCAGCATTTATAGTTTGTAGACATTTTGCTGATGGAAACGACTGGTGTGAGCTGAAACCTTTTTGAATTTGAATTTGCATGTGTCTAATAATTCATTCTACTGAGCTTTAGGCATGTCCTTTTTTTTCTTTTCCTTTTTTTTTAAAGAGTGAGTACAACTTCCCTCCTCTTATTGACTTCTTGAAAAATTTCTCATGTGTTGAATATTCTTGCCTATTCCCTACCCCAGGGCATTTTTCAGGGCAGGTGTCATTTAGAGCCCTGCAGTCCATGTGACTATTAAGCAACCATTAGCACTGGGTTTAAAGCTGCTGTTGTGGGAAAGAGCCACAAGGCGGCAGCATTATTACGTTCTCATCTCTTGTTACTAGGGCAACAGAATCTTCCTGGAGGTAGTGTTCCGAGGTTGTAAATTAGAGTGGAATGTGCTGGGACAAGCCCCCAGAAGTTTATGTCTCCTTACTTAGGTTTGTTTTTTAAATTTAATTTCTATTTCTTATCTGAGTAAATTTGATTAGAGTGTTTTGATTGTCTGGCTGTACAGAAACTGCTCAATGATTCCTACATATGTCTGTTCATCTTCGGATTCTGTTACCATGTATGTGATTACAGAATGTATATTTTAAAGGTATTGGTGATTATATAATTCATACAGTTTATCTGTTATATGTTTTTATACACTTAACATACATTAGTATATGTATGTTAACCCCATAGTCCTAGTTTACCTATCCTCCCACCTTTCATTTTGTCTAACCATTAGTTTATTTCATAAGTCTGTGAGTGTCTTTTTCTGTGGAAATATGTTCATTGGTAGCTATCTTAGGATAACATGTATAAATGTTATCATAGGATATTTGTCGTACCCTTTTGAGTTACTTAACCTTATATGATTATTTCTAGGCTCAACTGTAGTCCTGAAAACGGCATTGTTCATTTTTTTCCCGAGGCTACTATTCTATTTGGTACGTATACCACTTCTTCTTTGTCCATTCATCTGTTTATGAACCTTTTTTCTGCTTCCATGTCTTGGCTATTTCAATATTGCTGCAGTGCTCATTTGCCTGCCTGTGTCTTTCCGATTCAGGTGGTCTTAGGTTATAGGCCCAAAGGGTGACCTGCTGCATCATATGGTAGCTCAATTTTTACCTTTTCAAGAAGCTCCATTCAGTTTGCGTTAGTGCTGTTACCACTTTACATCCCACCAGCAGCTAGAAGGTACACAGTTCTCTAAAACCCCTTCAGCATTTATAGTTTATAGACATTTTGCTGATGGAAATGACTGGTGTGAGCTGAAACCTTTTTGAATTTGAATTTGCATGTGTCTAATAATTCCTTATACTGAGCTTTAGGCATGTCCTTTTTTTTCTTTTCCTTTTTTTTTAAAGAGTGAGTACAACTTCCCTCCTCTTATTGACTTCTTGAAAAATTTCTCATGTGTTGAATTTTCTTGCCTATTCCCTACCCCAGGGCATTTTTCAGGGCAGGTGTCATTTAGAGCCCTGCAGTCCTTGTGACTATTAAGGAACTATTAGTACTGGGTTTAAAGCTGCTGTTGTGGGAAACAGCCACAAGGCGGCAGCATTATTACGTTCTCAACTCTTGTTACTACGGCAAGAGAGTCTTCCTGGAGGCAGTGTTCCGAGGTTGTAAATTAGAGTGGAATGTGCTGGGACAAGCCCCCAGAAGTTTATGTCTGCTTACTTATGTTTGTTTTTTAAATTTAATTTCTATTTCTTATCAGAGTAAATTTGATTAGAGTGTTTTGATTGCCTGGCTGTACAGAATCTGCTCAATGATTCATACATATGTCTGTTCATCTTCGGGTCCTGTTACCATGTATGTGATTACAAAATGTATATTTTAAAGGTATTGGTGATTATATAATTCATACAGTTTATCTGTTATATGTTGTTATACACTTAACATACATTAGTATATGTATGTTAACCCCATAGTCCTAATTTACCCATCCTCCCACCTTTCATTTTGCTGACCATTAGTTTATTTCATAAGTCTGTGAGTGTCTTTTTCTGTGGAAATATGTTCATTGGTAGCAATCTTAGGATAACATGTATAAATGTTTTCATAGGATATTTGTCGTACCCTTTTGAGTTACTTAACGTTATATGATTATTTCTAGGCTCAACTGTAGTCCTGAAAACGGCATTGTTCATTTTTTTCCCGAGGCTACTATTCTATTTGGTACGTATACCACTTCTTCTTTGTCCATTCATCTGTTTATGAACCTTTTTTCTGCTTCCATGTCTTGGCTATTTCAATATTGCTGCACTGCTCATTTGCCTGCCTGTGTCTTTTCCATTCAGGTGGTCTTAGGTTATAGGCCCAAAAGGTGACCTGCCGCATCATATGGTAGCTCAATTTTTATCTTTTCAAGCAGCTCCATTCAGTTTGTGTTAGTGCTGTTACCACTTTACATCCCACCAGCAGCTAGAAGGTACACAGTTCTCTAAAACCCCTTCAGCATTTATAATTTGTAGACATTTTGCTGATGGAAACGACTGGTGTGAGCTGAAACCTTGTTGAATTTGAATTTGCATGTGTCTAATAATTCATTCTACTGAGCTTTAGGCATGTCCTTTTTTTTCTTTTCCTTTTTTTTTAAAGAGTGAGTACAACTTCCCTCCTCTTATTGACTTCTTGAAAAATTTCTCATGTGTTGAATATTCTTGCCTATTCCCTACCCCAGGGCATTTTTCAGGGCAGGTGTCATTTAGAGCCCTGCAGTCCATGTGACTATTAAGCAACCATTAGCACTGGGTTTAAAGCTGCTGTTGTGGGAAAGAGCCACAAGGCGGCAGCATTATTACGTTCTCATCTCTTGTTACTAGGGCAACAGAATCTTCCTGGAGGTAGTGTTCCGAGGTTGTAAATTAGAGTGGAATGTGCTGGGACAAGCCCCCAGAAGTTTATGTCTCCTTACTTAGGTTTGTTTTTTAAATTTAATTTCTATTTCTTATCTGAGTAAATTTGATTAGAGTGTTTTGATTGTCTGGCTGTACAGAAACTGCTCAATGATTCCTACATATGTCTGTTCATCTTCGGATTCTGTTACCATGTATGTGATTACAGAATGTATATTTTAAAGGTATTGGTGATTATATAATTCATACAGTTTATCTGTTATATGTTTTTATACACTTAACATACATTAGTATATGTATGTTAACCCCATAGTCCTAGTTTACCTATCCTCCCACCTTTCATTTTGTCTAACCATTAGTTTATTTCATAAGTCTGTGAGTGTCTTTTTCTGTGGAAATATGTTCATTGGTAGCTATCTTAGGATAACATGTATAAATGTTATCATAGGATATTTGTCGTACCCTTTTGAGTTACTTAACCTTATATGATTATTTCTAGGCTCAACTGTAGTCCTGAAAACGGCATTGTTCATTTTTTTCCCGAGGCTACTATTCTATTTGGTACGTATACCACTTCTTCTTTGTCCATTCATCTGTTTATGAACCTTTTTTCTGCTTCCATGTCTTGGCTATTTCAATATTGCTGCAGTGCTCATTTGCCTGCCTGTGTCTTTCCGATTCAGGTGGTCTTAGGTTATAGGCCCAAAAGGTGACCTGCCGCATCATATGGTAGCTCAATTTTTACCTTTTCAACAGCTCAATTCAGTTTGCGTTAGTGCTGTTACCACTTTACATCCAACCAGGATCTAGAAGGTACACAGTTCTCTAAAACTCCTTCAGCATTTATAGTTTGTAGGCATTTTGCTGATGGAAATGACTGGTGTGAGCTGAAACCTTTTTGAATTTGCATTTGCATGTGTCTAATAATTCCTTATACTGAGGTTTAGGAATGTCCTGTTTTTTCTTTTCCTTTTTTTTTAAAGAGTGAGTACAACTTCCCTCCTCTTATTGACTTCTTGAAAAATTTCTAATGTGTTGAATTTTCTTGCCTATTCCCTACCCCAGGGCATTTTTCAGGGCAGGTGTCATTTAGAGCCCTGCAGTCCTTGTGACTATTAAGCAAACTTTAGCACTGGGTTTAAAGCTGCTGTTGTGGGAAAGAGCCACAAGGCAGCAGCATTATTACGTTCTCATCTCTTGTTACTAGAGCAACAGAATCTTCCTGGAGGTAGTGTTCCGAGGTTGTAAATTAGAGTGGAATGTGCTGGGACAAGCCCCCAGAAGTTTATGTCACCTTACTTATGTTTGTTTTTTTAAATTTAATTTCTATTTCTTATCGGAGTAAATTTGATTAGAGTGTTTTGATTGCCTGGCTGTACAGGATCTGCTCAGTGATTCATACATATGTCTGTTCATCTTCGGGTCCTCTTAACATGTATGTGATTACAAAATGTATATTTTAAAGGTATTGGTGATTATATAATTCATACAGTTTATCTGTTACATGTTTTTATACACTTAACATACATTAGTATATGTATGTTAACCCCATAGTCCTAATTTACCCATCCTCCCACCTTTCATTTTGGCTAACCATTAGTTTATTTCATAAGTCTGTGAGTGTTTTTTCTGTGGAAATATGTTCATTGGTAGCAATCGTAGGATAACATGTATAAATGTTATCATAGGATATTTGTCGTACCCTTTTGAGTTACTTAACCTTATATGATTATTTCTAGGCTCAACTGTAGTCCTGAAAACGGCATTGTTCATTTTTTTCCCGAGGCTACTATTCTATTTGGTACGTATACCACTTCTTCTTTGTCCATTCATCTGTTTATGAACCTTTTTTCTGCTTCCATGTCTTGGCTATTTCAATATTGCTGCAGTGCTCATTTGCCTGCCTGTGTCTTTCCGATTCAGGTGGCCTTAGGTTATAGGCCCAAAAGGTGACCTGCCGCATCATATGGTAGCTCAATTTTTACCTTTTCAAGCAGCTCCATTCAGTTTGCGTTAGTGCTGTTACCACTTTACATCCCACCAGCAGCTAGAAGGTACACAGTTCTCTAAAACCCCTTCAGCATTTATAGTTTATAGACATTTTGCTGATGGAAATGACTGGTGTGAGCTGAAACCTTGTTGAATTTGAATTTGCATGTGTCTAATAATTCCTTATACTGAGCTTTAGGCATGTCCTTTTTTTTCTTTTCCTTTTTTTTTAAAGAGTGAGTACAACTTCCCTCCTCTTATTGACTTCTTGAAAAATTTCTCATGTGTTGAATTTTCTTGCCTATTCCCTACCCCAGGGCATTTTTCAGGGCAGGTGTCATTTAGAGCCCTGCAGTCCTTGTGACTATTAAGCAACCATTAGCACTGGGTTTAATGCTGCTGTTGTGGGAAACAGCCACAAGGCAGCAGCATTATTACGTTCTCATCTCTTGTTACTAGGGCAACAGAATCTTCCTGGAGGTAGTGTTCCGTGGTTGTAAATTAGAGTGGAATGTGCTGGGACGAGCCCCCAGAAGTTTATGTCACCTTACTTATGTTTGTTTTTTAAATTTAATTCTATTTCTTTTTGGAGTAAATTTGATTAGAGTCTTTTGATTGTCTGGCTGTACAGAATCTGCTCAATGATTCCTACATATGTCTGTTCATCTTCGGATTCTGTTACCATGTATGTGAATACAGAATGTATATTTTAAAGGTATTGGTGATTATATAATTCATATAGTTTATCTGTTATATGTTTATATGCATGTAACATACATTAGTATATTTATGTTAATCCCATAGTCCTAATTTACCCATCCTCCCCCCTTTCATTTTGGCTAACCATTAGTTTATTTCATAAGTCTGTGAGTGTCTTTTTCTGTGGAAATATGTTCATTGGTAGCAATCTTAGGATAACATGTATAAATGATATCATAGGATATTTGTCATACCCTTTTGACTTACTTAACCTTATATTATTATTTCTAGGCTCTATTGTAGTCCTGAAAACGGTATTGTTCATTTTTTTCCCGAGGCTACTATTCTATTTGGTACGTATACCACTTCTTCTTTGTCCATTCATCTGTTTATGAACCTTTTTTCTGCTTCCATGTCTTGGCTATTTCAATATTGCTGCAGTGCTCATTTGCCTGCCTGTGTCTTTCCGATTCAGGTGGTCTTAGGTTATAGGCCCAAAAGGTGACCTGCCGCATCATATGGTAGCTCAATTTTTACCTTTTCAACAGCTCAATTCAGTTTGCGTTAGTGCTGTTACCACTTTACATCCAACCAGGATCTAGAAGGTACACAGTTCTCTAAAACTCCTTCAGCATTTATAGTTTGTAGACATTTTGCTGATGGAAATGACTGGTGTGAGCTGAAACCTTTTTGAATTTGCATTTGCATGTGTCTAATAATTCCTTATACTGAGGTTTAGGAATGTCCTGTTTTTTCTTTTCCTTTTTTTTTAAAGAGTGAGTACAACTTCCCTCCTCTTATTGACTTCTTGAAAAATTTTTAATGTGTTGAATTTTCTTGCCTATTCCCTACCCCAGGGCATTTTTAAGGGCAGGTGTCATTTAGAGCCCTGCAGTCCTTGTGACGATTAAGCAAACTTTAGCACTGGGTTTAAAGCTGCTGTTGTGGGAAACAGCCACAAGGCGGCAGCATTATTACGTTCTCAACTCTTGTTACAAGGGCAACAGAATCTTCCTGGAGGTAGTGTTCTGAGGTTGTAAATTAGAGTGGAATGTGCTGGGACAAGCCCCCAGAAGTTTATGTCTCCTTACTTATGTTTGTTTTTTAAATTTCATTTCTATTTCTTATCAGCGTAAATTTGATTAGAGTGTTTTGATTGCCTGGCTGTACAGGATCTGCTCAATGATTCATACATATGTCTGTTCATCTTCGGGTCCTGTTACCATGTATGTGATTACAAAATGTATATTTTAAAGGTATTGGTGATTATATAATTCATACAGTTTATCTGTTATATGTTGTTGTACACTTAACATACATTAGTATATGTATGTTAACCCCATAGTCCTAATTTACCCATCCTCCCACCTTTCATTTTGCTGACCATTAGTTTATTTCATAAGTCTGTGAGTGTCTTTTTCTGTGGAAATATGTTCATTGGTAGCAATCTTAGGATAACATGTATAAATGTTTTCATAGGATATTTGTCGTACCCTTTTGAGTTACTTAACGTTATATGATTATTTCTAGGCTCAACTGTAGTCCTGAAAACGGCATTGTTCATTTTTTTCCCGAGGCTACTATTCTATTTGGTACGTATACCACTTCTTCTTTGTCCATTCATCTGTTTATGAACCTTTTTTCTGCTTCCATGTCTTGGCTATTTCAATATTGCTGCAGTGCTCATTTGCCTGCCTGTGTCTTTCCGATTCAGGTGGTCTTAGGTTATAGGCCCAAAGGGTGACCTGCTGCATCATATGGTAGCTCAATTTTTACCTTTTCAAGAAGCTCCATTCAGTTTGCGTTAGTGCTGTTACCACTTTACATCCCACCAGCAGCTAGAAGGTACACAGTTCTCTAAAACCCCTTCAGCATTTATAGTTTATAGACATTTTGCTGATGGAAATGACTGGTGTGAGCTGAAACCTTTTTGAATTTGAATTTGCATGTGTCTAATAATTCCTTATACTGAGCTTTAGGCATGTCCTTTTTTTTCTTTTCCTTTTTTTTTAAAGAGTGAGTACAACTTCCCTCCTCTTATTGACTTCTTAAAAAATTTCTCATGTGTTGAATATTATTGCCTATTCCCTACCCAAGGGCATTTTTCAGGGCAGGTGTCATTTAGAGCCCTGCAGTCCATGTGACTATTAAGCAACCATTAGCACTGGGTTTAAAGCTGCTGTTGTGGGAAAGAGCCACAAGGCGGCAGCATTATTACGTTCTCATCTCTTGTTACTAGGGCAACAGAATCTTCCTGGAGGTAGTGTTCCGAGGTTGTAAATTAG
Organism: Balaenoptera borealis; assembly: GCF_965194805.1. Classification (NCBI taxonomy): domain Eukaryota; kingdom Metazoa; phylum Chordata; class Mammalia; order Artiodactyla; family Balaenopteridae; genus Balaenoptera; species Balaenoptera borealis. The sequence goes on along the minus strand of NW_028122424.1, from coordinate 67,364 downwards.
AGTGGATTGTGCTGGGACAAGCCCCCAGAAGTTTATGTCTCTTTACTTAGGTTTGTTTTTTAAATTTAATTTCTATTTCTTATCTGAGTAAATTTGATTAGAGTGTTTTGATTGTCTGGCTGTACAGAAACTGCTCAATGATTCCTACATATGTCTGTTCATCTTCGGATTCTCTTACCATGTATGTGATTACAGAATGTATATTTTAAAGGTATTGGTGATTCTATAATTCATACAGTTTATCTGTTATATGTTTTTATACACTTAACATACATTAGTATATGTATGTTAACCCCATAGTCCTAGTTTACCTATCCTCCCACCTTTCATTTTGTCTAACCATTAGTTTATTTCATAAGTCTGTGAGTGTCTTTTTCTGTGGAAATATGTTCATTGGTAGCTATCTTAGGATAACATGTATAAATGTTATCATAGGATATTTGTCGTACCCTTTTGAGTTACTTAACCTTATATGATTATTTCTAGGCTCAACTGTAGTCCTGAAAACGGCATTGTTCATTTTTTTCCCGAGGCTACTATTCTATTTGGTACGTATACCACTTCTTCTTTGTCCATTCATCAGTTTATGAACCTTTTTTCTGCTTCCATGTCTTGGCTATTTCAATATTGCTGCAGTGCTCATTTACCTGCCTGTGTCTTTCCGATTCAGGTGGTCTTAGGTTATAGGCCCAAAAGGTGACCTGCCGCATCATATGGTAGGTCAATTTTTACCTTTTCAAGCAGCTCCATTCAGTTTGTGTTAGTGCTGTTACCACTTTACATCCCACCAGCAGATAGAAGGTATACATTTCTCTAAAACCCCTTCAGCATTTATAGTTTGTAGACTTTTTGCTGATGGCCATTTGACTGGTGTGAGCTGAAACCTTTTTAGAGGTTGGATACGCATGTGGCGAATAATTCCTTATACTGATCTTTAGGCATATCCTTTTTCTTCTTTTCCTTTTTTTGTTAAAGTGTGAGTACAACTTCCCTCTTCATATTCACTTTTTGAAAAATTTCTTATGTGTTGAATTTTCTTGCGTATTCCCTACCCCAGGGCATTTTTTGAGGGCAGGTGTCATTTAGACCCCTGCAGTCGTTTTGACTATTAAGCAACCATTAGCACTGGTTTTAAAGCTGCTGTTGTGGGAAACAGCCACAAGGCGGCAGCATTATTATGTTCTCAACTCTTGTTACTATGGCAACAGAGTCTTCCTGGAGGTAGTGTTCCGAGGTTGTAAATTAGAGTGGAATGTGCTGGGACAAGCCTCCAGAAGTTTATGTCTCCTTACTTATGTTTGTTTTTTAAATTTAATTTCTATTTCTTATCGGAGTAAATTTGATTTTAGTGTTTTGATTGCCTGGCTGTACAGAATCTGCTCAATGATTCATACATATGTCTGTTCATCCTCGGGTCCTGTTACCATGTATGTGATTACAAAATGTATATTTTAAAGGTATTGGTGATTATATAATTCATACAGTTTATCTGTTATATGTTTTTATACACTTAACATACATTAGTATATGTATGTTAACCCCATAGTCCTAGTTAACCCATCCTCCCACCTTTCATTTGGCTAACCATTAGTTTATTTCATAAGTCTGTGAGTGTCTTTTTCTGTGGAAATATGTTCATTGGTAGCAATCTTAGGATAACATGTATAAATGTTATCATAGGATATTTGTCGTACCCTTTTGAGTTACTTAACGTTATATGATTATTTCTAGGCTCAACTGTAGTCCTGAAAACGGCATTGTTCATTTTTTTCCCGAGGCTACTATTCTATTTGGTACGTATACCACTTCTTCTTTGTCCATTCATCAGTTTATGAACCTTTTTTCTGCTTCCATGTCTTGGCTATTTCAATATTGCTGCAGTGCTCATTTGCCTGCCTGTGTCTTTCCGATTCAGGTGGTCTTAGGTTATAGGCCCAAAGGGTGACCTGCTGCATCATATGGTAGCTCAATTTTTACCTATTCAAGAAGCTCCATTCAGTTTGTGTTAGTGCTGTTACCACTTTACATCCCACCAGCAGCTAGAAGGTACACAGTTCTCTAAAACCCCTTCAGCATTTATAATTTGTAGACATTTTGCTGATGGAAACGACTGGTGTGAGCTGAAACCTTTTTGAATTTGAATTTGCATGTGTCTAATAATTCATTCTACTGAGCTTTAGGCATGTCCTTTTTTTTCTTTTCCTTTTTTTTTAAAGAGTGAGTACAACTTCCCTCCTCTTATTGACTTCTTGAAAAATTTCTCATGTGTTGAATATTCTTGCCTATTCCCTACCCCAGGGCATTTTTCAGGGCAGGTGTCATTTAGAGCCCTGCAGTCCATGTGACTATTAAGCAACCATTAGCACTGGGTTTAAAGCTGCTGTTGTGGGAAAGAGCCACAAGGCGGCAGCATTATTACGTTCTCATCTCTTGTTACTAGGGCAACAGAATCTTCCTGGAGGTAGTGTTCCGAGGTTGTAAATTAGAGTGGAATGTGCTGGGACAAGCCCCCAGAAGTTTATGTCTCCTTACTTAGGTTTGTTTTTTAAATTTAATTTCTATTTCTTATCTGAGTAAATTTGATTAGAGTGTTTTGATTGTCTGGCTGTACAGAAACTGCTCAATGATTCCTACATATGTCTGTTCATCTTCGGATTCTGTTACCATGTATGTGATTACAGAATGTATATTTTAAAGGTATTGGTGATTATATAATTCATACAGTTTATCTGTTATATGTTTTTATACACTTAACATACATTAGTATATGTATGTTAACCCCATAGTCCTAGTTTACCTATCCTCCCACCTTTCATTTTGTCTAACCATTAGTTTATTTCATAAGTCTGTGAGTGTCTTTTTCTGTGGAAATATGTTCATTGGTAGCTATCTTAGGATAACATGTATAAATGTTATCATAGGATATTTGTCGTACCCTTTTGAGTTACTTAACCTTATATGATTATTTCTAGGCTCAACTGTAGTCCTGAAAACGGCATTGTTCATTTTTTTCCCGAGGCTACTATTCTATTTGGTACGTATACCACTTCTTCTTTGTCCATTCATCTGTTTATGAACCTTTTTTCTGCTTCCATGTCTTGGCTATTTCAATATTGCTGCAGTGCTCATTTGTCTGCCTGTGTCTTTCCGATTCAGGTGGTCTTAGGTTATAGGCCCAAAGGGTGACCTGCTGCATCATATGGTAGCTCAATTTTTACCTTTTCAAGAAGCTCCATTCAGTTTGCGTTAGTGCTGTTACCACTTTACATCCCACCAGCAGCTAGAAGGTACACAGTTCTCTAAAACCCCTTCAGCATTTATAGTTTATAGACATTTTGCTGATGGAAATGACTGGTGTGAGCTGAAACCTTTTTGAATTTGAATTTGCATGTGTCTAATAATTCCTTATACTGAGCTTTAGGCATGTCCTTTTTTTTCTTTTCCTTTTTTTTAAAGAGTGAGTACAACTTCCCTCCTCTTATTGACTTCTTGAAAAATTTCTCATGTGTTGAATTTTCTTGCCTATTCCCTACCCCAGGGCATTTTTCAGGGCAGGTGTCATTTAGAGCCCTGCAGTCCTTGTGACTATTAAGCAACTATTAGTACTGGGTTTAAAGCTGCTGTTGTGGGAAACAGCCACAAGGCCGCAGCATTATTACGTTCTCAATTCTTGTTACTACGGCAACAGAGTCTTCCTGGAGGTAGTGTTCCGAGGTTGTAAATTAGAGTGGAATGTGCTGGGACAAGCCCCCAGAAGTTTATGTCTCCTTACTTATGTTTGTTTTTTAAATTTAATTTCTATTTCTTATCAGAGTAAATTTGATTTTAGTGTTTTGATTGCCTGGCTGTACAGAATCTGCTCAATGATTCATACATATGTCTGTTCATCTTCGGGTCCTGTTACCATGTATGTGATTACAAAATGTATATTTTAAAGGTATTGGTGATTATATAATTCATACAGTTTATCTGTTATATGTTGTTATACACTTAACATACATTAGTATATGTATGTTAACCCCATAGTCCTAATTTACCCATCCTCCCACCTTTCATTTTGCTGACCATTAGTTTATTTCATAAGTCTGTGAGTGTCTTTTTCTGTGGAAATATGTTCATTGGTAGCAATCTTAGGATAACATGTATAAATGTTTTCATAGGATATTTGTCGTACCCTTTTGAGTTACTTAACCTTATATGATTATTTCTAGGCTCAACTGTAGTCCTGAAAACGGCATTGTTCATTTTTTTCCCGAGGCTACTATTCTATTTGGTACGTATACCACTTCTTCTTTGTCCATTCATCTGTTTATGAACCTTTTTTCTGCTTCCATGTCTTGGCTATTTCAATATTGCTGCACTGCTCATTTGCCTGCCTGTGTCTTTCCGATTCAGGTGGTCTTAGGTTATAGGCCCAAAAGGTGACCTGCCGCATCATATGGTAGCTCAATTTTTATCTTTTCAAGCAGCTCCATTCAGTTTGTGTTAGTGCTGTTACCACTTTACATCCCACCAGCAGCTAGAAGGTACACAGTTCTCTAAAACCCCTTCAGCATTTATAGTTTGTAGACATTTTGCTGATGGAAACGACTGGTGTGAGCTGAAACCTTTTTGAATTTGAATTTGCATGTGTCTAATAATTCATTCTACTGAGCTTTAGGCATGTCCTTTTTTTTCTTTTCCTTTTTTTTTAAAGAGTGAGTACAACTTCCCTCCTCTTATTGACTTCTTAAAAAATTTCTCATGTGTTGAATATTATTGCCTATTCCCTACCCAAGGGCATTTTTCAGGGCAGGTGTCATTTAGAGCCCTGCAGTCCATGTGACTATTAAGCAACCATTAGCACTGGGTTTAAAGCTGCTGTTGTGGGAAAGAGCCACAAGGCGGCAGCATTATTACGTTCTCATCTCTTGTTACTAGGGCAACAGAATCTTCCTGGAGGTAGTGTTCCGAGGTTGTAAATTAGAGTGGATTGTGCTGGGACAAGCCCCCAGAAGTTTATGTCTCTTTACTTAGGTTTGTTTTTTAAATTTAATTTCTATTTCTTATCTGAGTAAATTTGATTAGAGTGTTTTGATTGTCTGGCTGTACAGAAACTGCTCAATGATTCCTACATATGTCTGTTCATCTTCGGATTCTGTTACCATGTATGTGATTACAGAATGTATATTTTAAAGGTATTGGTGATTCTATAATTCATACAGTTTATCTGTTATATGTTTTTATACACTTAACATACATTAGTATATGTATGTTAACCCCATAGTCCTAGTTTACCTATCCTCCCACCTTTCATTTTGTCTAACCATTAGTTTATTTCATAAGTCTGTGAGTGTCTTTTTCTGTGGAAATATGTTCATTGGTAGCTATCTTAGGATAACATGTATAAATGTTATCATAGGATATTTGTCGTACCCTTTTGAGTTACTTAACCTTATATGATTATTTCTAGGCTCAACTGTAGTCCTGAAAACGGCATTGTTCATTTTTTTCCCGAGGCTACTATTCTATTTGGTACGTATACCACTTCTTCTTTGTCCATTCATCAGTTTATGAACCTTTTTTCTGCTTCCATGTCTTGGCTATTTCAATATTGCTGCAGTGCTCATTTACCTGCCTGTGTCTTTCCGATTCAGGTGGTCTTAGGTTATAGGCCCAAAAGGTGACCTGCCGCATCATATGGTAGGTCAATTTTTACCTTTTCAAGCAGCTCCATTCAGTTTGTGTTAGTGCTGTTACCACTTTACATCCCACCAGCAGATAGAAGGTATACATTTCTCTAAAACCCCTTCAGCATTTATAGTTTGTAGACTTTTTGCTGATGGCCATTTGACTGGTGTGAGCTGAAACCTTTTTGGAGGTTGGATACGCATGTGGCGAATAATTCCTTATACTGATCTTTAGGCATATCCTTTTTCTTCTTTTCCTTTTTTTGTTAAAGTGTGAGTACAACTTCCCTCTTCATATTCACTTTTTGAAAAATTTCTTATGTGTTGAATTTTCTTGCGTATTCCCTACCCCAGGGCATTTTTTGAGGGCAGGTGTCATTTAGACCCCTGCAGTCGTTTTGACTATTAAGCAACCATTAGCACTGGTTTTAAAGCTGCTGTTGTGGGAAACAGCCACAAGGCGGCAGCATTATTATGTTCTCAACTCTTGTTACTATGGCAACAGAGTCTTCCTGGAGGTAGTGTTCCGAGGTTGTAAATTAGAGTGGAATGTGCTGGGACAAGCCTCCAGAAGTTTATGTCTCCTTACTTATGTTTGTTTTTTAAATTTAATTTCTATTTCTTATCGGAGTAAATTTGATTTTAGTGTTTTGATTGCCTGGCTGTACAGAATCTGCTCAATGATTCATACATATGTCTGTTCATCCTCGGGTCCTGTTACCATGTATGTGATTACAAAATGTATATTTTAAAGGTATTGGTGATTATATAATTCATACAGTTTATCTGTTATATGTTTTTATACACTTAACATACATTAGTATATGTATGTTAACCCCATAGTCCTAGTTAACCCATCCTCCCACCTTTCATTTGGCTAACCATTAGTTTATTTCATAAGTCTGTGAGTGTCTTTTTCTGTGGAAATATGTTCATTGGTAGCAATCTTAGGATAACATGTATAAATGTTATCATAGGATATTTGTCGTACCCTTTTGAGTTACTTAACGTTATATGATTATTTCTAGGCTCAACTGTAGTCCTGAAAACGGCATTGTTCATTTTTTTCCCGAGGCTACTATTCTATTTGGTACGTATACCACTTCTTCTTTGTCCATTCATCTGTTTATGAACCTTTTTTCTGCTTCCATGTCTTGGCTATTTCAATATTGCTGCAGTGCTCATTTGCCTGCCTGTGTCTTTCCGATTCAGGTGGTCTTAGGTTATAGGCCCAAAGGGTGACCTGCTGCATCATATGGTAGCTCAATTTTTACCTTTTCAAGAAGCTCCATTCAGTTTGCGTTAGTGCTGTTACCACTTTACATCCCACCAGCAGCTAGAAGGTACACAGTTCTCTAAAACCCCTTCAGCATTTATAGTTTATAGACATTTTGCTGATGGAAATGACTGGTGTGAGCTGAAACCTTTTTGAATTTGAATTTGCATGTGTCTAATAATTCCTTATACTGAGCTTTAGGCATGTCCTTTTTTTTCTTTTCCTTTTTTTTTAAAGAGTGAGTACAACTTCCCTCCTCTTATTGACTTCTTAAAAAATTTCTCATGTGTTGAATATTATTGCCTATTCCCTACCCAAGGGCATTTTTCAGGGCAGGTGTCATTTAGAGCCCTGCAGTCCATGTGACTATTAAGCAACCATTAGCACTGGGTTTAAAGCTGCTGTTGTGGGAAAGAGCCACAAGGCGGCAGCATTATTACGTTCTCATCTCTTGTTACTAGGGCAACAGAATCTTCCTGGAGGTAGTGTTCCGAGGTTGTAAATTAGAGTGGATTGTGCTGGGACAAGCCCCCAGAAGTTTATGTCTCTTTACTTAGGTTTGTTTTTTAAATTTAATTTCTATTTCTTATCTGAGTAAATTTGATTAGAGTGTTTTGATTGTCTGGCTGTACAGAAACTGCTCAATGATTCCTACATATGTCTGTTCATCTTCGGATTCTGTTACCATGTATGTGATTACAGAATGTATATTTTAAAGGTATTGGTGATTCTATAATTCATACAGTTTATCTGTTATATGTTTTTATACACTTAACATACATTAGTATATGTATGTTAACCCCATAGTCCTAGTTTACCTATCCTCCCACCTTTCATTTTGTCTAACCATTAGTTTATTTCATAAGTCTGTGAGTGTCTTTTTCTGTGGAAATATGTTCATTGGTAGCTATCTTAGGATAACATGTATAAATGTTATCATAGGATATTTGTCGTACCCTTTTGAGTTACTTAACCTTATATGATTATTTCTAGGCTCAACTGTAGTCCTGAAAACGGCATTGTTCATTTTTTTCCCGAGGCTACTATTCTATTTGGTACGTATACCACTTCTTCTTTGTCCATTCATCAGTTTATGAACCTTTTTTCTGCTTCCATGTCTTGGCTATTTCAATATTGCTGCAGTGCTCATTTACCTGCCTGTGTCTTTCCGATTCAGGTGGTCTTAGGTTATAGGCCCAAAAGGTGACCTGCCGCATCATATGGTAGGTCAATTTTTACCTTTTCAAGCAGCTCCATTCAGTTTGTGTTAGTGCTGTTACCACTTTACATCCCACCAGCAGATAGAAGGTATACATTTCTCTAAAACCCCTTCAGCATTTATAGTTTGTAGACTTTTTGCTGATGGCCATTTGACTGGTGTGAGCTGAAACCTTTTTGGAGGTTGGATACGCATGTGGCGAATAATTCCTTATACTGATCTTTAGGCATATCCTTTTTCTTCTTTTCCTTTTTTTGTTAAAGTGTGAGTACAACTTCCCTCTTCATATTCACTTTTTGAAAAATTTCTTATGTGTTGAATTTTCTTGCGTATTCCCTACCCCAGGGCATTTTTTGAGGGCAGGTGTCATTTAGACCCCTGCAGTCGTTTTGACTATTAAGCAACCATTAGCACTGGTTTTAAAGCTGCTGTTGTGGGAAACAGCCACAAGGCGGCAGCATTATTATGTTCTCAACTCTTGTTACTATGGCAACAGAGTCTTCCTGGAGGTAGTGTTCCGAGGTTGTAAATTAGAGTGGAATGTGCTGGGACAAGCCTCCAGAAGTTTATGTCTCCTTACTTATGTTTGTTTTTTAAATTTAATTTCTATTTCTTATCGGAGTAAATTTGATTTTAGTGTTTTGATTGCCTGGCTGTACAGAATCTGCTCAATGATTCATACATATGTCTGTTCATCCTCGGGTCCTGTTACCATGTATGTGATTACAAAATGTATATTTTAAAGGTATTGGTGATTATATAATTCATACAGTTTATCTGTTATATGTTTTTATACACTTAACATACATTAGTATATGTATGTTAACCCCATAGTCCTAGTTAACCCATCCTCCCACCTTTCATTTGGCTAACCATTAGTTTATTTCATAAGTCTGTGAGTGTCTTTTTCTGTGGAAATATGTTCATTGGTAGCAATCTTAGGATAACATGTATAAATGTTATCATAGGATATTTGTCGTACCCTTTTGAGTTACTTAACGTTATATGATTATTTCTAGGCTCAACTGTAGTCCTGAAAACGGCATTGTTCATTTTTTTCCCGAGGCTACTATTCTATTTGGTACGTATACCACTTCTTCTTTGTCCATTCATCAGTTTATGAACCTTTTTTCTGCTTCCATGTCTTGGCTATTTCAATATTGCTGCAGTGCTCATTTGCCTGCCTGTGTCTTTCCGATTCAGGTGGTCTTAGGTTATAGGCCCAAAGGGTGACCTGCTGCATCATATGGTAGCTCAATTTTTACCTTTTCAAGAAGCTCCATTCAGTTTGTGTTAGTGCTGTTACCACTTTACATCCCACCAGCAGCTAGAAGGTACACAGTTCTCTAAAACCCCTTCAGCATTTATAATTTGTAGACATTTTGCTGATGGAAACGACTGGTGTGAGCTGAAACCTTTTTGAATTTGAATTTGCATGTGTCTAATAATTCATTCTACTGACCTTTAGGCATGTCCTTTTTTTTCTTTTCCTTTTTTTTTAAAGAGTGAGTACAACTTCCCTCCTCTTATTGACTTCTTGAAAAATTTCTCATGTGTTGAATATTCTTGCCTATTCCCTACCCCAGGGCATTTTTCAGGGCAGGTGTCATTTAGAGCCCTGCAGTCCATGTGACTATTAAGCAACCATTAGCACTGGGTTTAAAGCTGCTGTTGTGGGAAAGAGCCACAAGGCGGCAGCATTATTACGTTCTCATCTCTTGTTACTAGGGCAACAGAATCTTCCTGGAGGTAGTGTTCCGAGGTTGTAAATTAGAGTGGAATGTGCTGGGACAAGCCCCCAGAAGTTTATGTCTCCTTACTTAGGTTTGTTTTTTAAATTTAATTTCTATTTCTTATCTGAGTAAATTTGATTAGAGTGTTTTGATTGTCTGGCTGTACAGAAACTGCTCAATGATTCCTACATATGTCTGTTCATCTTCGGATTCTGTTACCATGTATGTGATTACAGAATGTATATTTTAAAGGTATTGGTGATTATATAATTCATACAGTTTATCTGTTATATGTTTTTATACACTTAACATACATTAGTATATGTATGTTAACCCCATAGTCCTAGTTTACCTATCCTCCCACCTTTCATTTTGTCTAACCATTAGTTTATTTCATAAGTCTGTGAGTGTCTTTTTCTGTGGAAATATGTTCATTGGTAGCTATCTTAGGATAACATGTATAAATGTTATCATAGGATATTTGTCGTACCCTTTTGAGTTACTTAACCTTACATGATTATTTCTAGGCTCAACTGTAGTCCTGAAAACGGCATTGTTCATTTTTTTCCCGAGGCTACTATTCTATTTGGTACGTATACCACTTCTTCTTTGTCCATTCATCTGTTTATGAACCTTTTTTCTGCTTCCATGTCTTGGCTATTTCAATATTGCTGCAGTGCTCATTTGCCTGCCTGTGTCTTTCCGATTCAGGTGGTCTTAGGTTATAGGTCCAAAAGGTGACCTGCCGCGTCATATGGTAGCTCAATTTTTATCTTTTCAAGCAGCTCCATTCAGTTTGTGTTAGTGCTGTTACCACTTTACATCCCACCAGCAGCTAGAAGGTACACAGTTCTCTAAAACCCCTTCAGCATTTATAGTTTGTAGACATTTTGCTGATGGAAACGATTGGTGTGAGCTGAAACCTTTTTCCATTTGAATTTGCATGTGTCTAATAATTCATTCTACTGAGCTTTAGGCATGTCCTTTTTTTTCTGTTCCTTTTTTTTTAAAGAGTGAGTACAACTTCCCTCCTCTTATTGATTTCTTGAAAAATTTCTCATGTGTTGAATATTCTTGCCTATTCCTTACCCCAGGGCATTTTTCAGGGCAGGTGTCATTTAGAGCCCTGCAGTCCATGTGATTATTAAGCAACCATTAGCACTGGGTTTAAAGCTGCTGTTGTGGGAAACAGCCACAAGGAGGCAGCATTATTACGTTCTCATCTCTTGTTACTAGGGCAACAGAATCTTCCTGGAGGTAGTGTTCCGAGGTTGTAAATTAGAGTGGAATGTGCTGGGACAAGCCCCCAGAAGTTTATGTCTCCTTACTTAGGTTTGTTTTTTAAATTTAATTTCTATTTCTTATCTGAGTAAATTTGATTAGAGTGTTTTGATTGTCTGGCTGTACAGAAACTGCTCAATGATTCCTACATATGTCTGTTCATCTTCGGATTCTGTTACCATGTATGTGATTACAGAATGTATATTTTAAAGGTATTGGTGATTATATAATTCATACAGTTTATCTGTTATATGTTTTTATACACTTAACATACATTAGTATATGTATGTTAACCCCATAGTCCTAATTTACCCGTCCTCCCACCTTTCATTTTGGCTAACAATTAGTTTATTTCATAAGTCTGTGAGTGTCTTTTTCTGTGGAAATATGTTCATTGGTAGCAATCTTAGGATAACATGTATAAATATTATCATAGGATATTTGTCGTACCCTTTTGAGTTAGTTAACCTTATATGATTATTTCTAGGCTCAACTGTAGTCCTGAAAACGGCGTTGTTCATTTTTTTCCCGAGGCTACTATTCTATTTGGTACGTATACTACTTCTTCTTTGTCCATTCATCTGTTTATGAACCTTTTTTCTGCTTCCATGTCTTTGCTATTTCCATATTGCTGCAGTGCACATTTGACTGCCTGTGTCTTTCCGATTCTGGTAGTCTTAGGTTATAAGCCGAAGAGGTGCCCTGCTGCATCATATGGTAGCTCAATTTTTACCTTTTCAAGCAGCTCCATTCAGTTTGCGTTAGTGCTGTTACCACTTTACATCCCAGCAGCAGATAGAAGGTATACATTTCTCTAAAACCCCTTCAGCATTTATAGTTTGTAGACTTTTTGCTGATGGCCATTTGACTGGTGTGAGCTGAAACCTTTTTGGAGGTTGGATACGCATGTGGCGAATAATTCCTTATACTGATCTTTAGGCATATCCTTTTTGTTCTTTTCCTTTTTTTGTTAAAGTGTGAGTACAACTTCCCTCTTCATATTCACTTTTTGAAAAATTTCTCATGTGTTGAATTTTCTTGCGTATTCCCTACCCCAGGGCATTTTTTGAGGGCAGGTGTCATTTAGACCCCTGCAGTCGTTTTGACTATTAAGCAACCATTAGCACTGGGTTTAAAGCTGCTGTTGTAGGAAACAGCCACAAGGCGGCAGCATTATTACGTTCTGAACTCTTGTTACTATGGCAACAGAGTCTTCCTGGAGGTAGTGTTCCGAGGTTGTAAATTAGAGTGGAATGTGCTGGGAGAAGCCTCCAGAAGTTTATGTCTCCTTACTTATGTTTGTTTTTTAAATTTAATTTCTATTTCTTATCGGAGTAAATTTGATTTTAGTGTTTTGATTGCCTGGCTGTACAGAATCTGCTCAATGATTCATACATATGTCTGTTCATCCTCGGGTCCTGTTACCATGTATGTGATTACAAAATGTATATTTTAAAGGTATTGGTGATTATATAATTCATACAGTTTATCTGTTATATGTTTTTATACACTTAACATACATTAGTATATGTATGTTAACCCCATAGTCCTAGTTAACCCATCCTCCCACCTTTCATTTTGGCTAACCATTAGTTTATTTCATAAGTCTGTGAGTGTCTTTTTCTGTGGAAATATGTTCATTGGTAGCAATCTTAGGATAACATGTATAAATGACATCATAGGTTAATTGTCATACCCTTTTGACTTACTTAACCTTATATGATTATTTCTAGGCTCTACTGTAGTCCTGAAAACGGCATTGTTCATTTTTTCCCCGAGGCTACTATTCCAATCTGTCCATATACCACTTCTTCTCTGTCCATTCATCTGTTTATGGACTTTTTTTTGCTTCCATGTCTTTGCTATTTCCATATTGCTGCAGTGCACATTTGACTGCCTGTGTCTTTCCGATTCTGGTAGTCTTAGGTTATAAGCCGAAGAGGTGCCCTGCCGCATCATATGGTAGCTCAATTTTTACCTTTTCAAGCAGCTCCATTCAGTTTGCATTAGTGCTGTTACCACTTTTCATCCCAGCAGCAGATAGAAGGTATACATTTCTCTAAAACCCCTTCATCATTTATAGTTTGTAGACTTTTTGCTGATGGCCATTTGACTGGTGTGAGCTGAAACCTTTTTGGAGGTTGGATACGCATGTGGCGAATAATTCCTTATACTGATCTTTAGGCATATCCTTTTTCTTCTTTTCCTTTTTTTGTTAAAGTGTGAGTACAACTTCCCTCTTCATATTCACTTTTTGAAAAATTGCTCATGTGTTGAATTTTCTTGCGTATTACCTACCCCAGGGCATTTTTTGAGGGCAGGTGTCATTTAGACCCCTGCAGTCGTTTTGACTATTAAGCAACCATTAGCACTGGGTTTAAAGCTGCTGTTGTGGGAAACAGCCACAAGGCGGCAGCATTATTACGTTCTCAACTCTTGTTACTATGGCAACAGAGTCTTCCTGGAGGTAGTGTTCCGAGGTTGTAAATTAGAGTGGAATGTGCTGGGACAAGCCTCCAGAAGTTTATGTCTCCTTACTTATGTTTGTTTTTTAAATTTAATTTCTATTTCTTATCGGAGTAAATTTGATTTTAGTGTTTTGATTGCCTGGCTGTACAGAATCTGCTCAATGATTCATACATATGTCTGTTCATCCTTGGGTCCTGTTACCATGTATGTGATTACAAAATGTATATTTTAAAGGTATTGGTGATTATATAATTCATACAGTTTATCTGTTATATGTTTTTATACACTTAACATACATTAGTAAATGTATGTTAACCCCATAGTCCTAGTTAACCCATCCTCCCACCTTTCATTTTGGCTAACCATTAGTTTATTTGATAAGTCTGTGAGTGTCTTTTTCTGTGGAAATATGTTCATTGGTAGCAATCTTAGGATAACATGTATAAATGTTATCATAGGATATTTGTCCTACCCTTTTGAGTTACTTAACGTTATATGATTATTTCTAGGCTCAACTGTAGTCCTGAAAACGGCATTGTTCATTTTTTTCCCGAGGCTACTATTCTATTTGGTACGTATACCACTTCTTCTTTGTCCATTCATCTGTTTATGAACCTTTTTTCTGCTTCCATGTCTTGGCTATTTCAATATTGCTGCAGTGCTCATTTGCCTGCCTGTGTCTTTCCGATTCAGGTGGTCTTAGGTTATAGACCCAAAAGGTGACCTACCACATCATATGGTAGCTCAATTTTTATCTTTTCAAGCAGCTCCATTCAGTTTGTGTTAGTGCTGTTACCACTTTACATCCCACCAGCAGCTAGAAGGTACACAGTTCTCTAAAACCCCTTCAGCATTTATAATTTGTAGACATTTTGCTGATGGAAACGACTGGTGTGAGCTGAAACCTTTTTGAATTTGAATTTGCATGTGTCTAATAATTCATTCTACTGAGCTTTAGGCATGTCCTTTTTTTTTTTCCTTTTTTTTTAAAGAGTGAGTACAACTTCCCTCCTCTTATTGACTTCTTGAAAAATTTCTCATGTGTTGAATATTCTTGCCTATTCCCTACCCCAGGGCATTTTTCAGGGCAGGTGTCATTTAGAGCCCTGCAGTCCATGTGACTATTAAGCAACCATTAGCACTGGGTTTAAAGCTGCTGTTGTGGGAAAGAGCCACAAGGCGGCAGCATTATTACGTTCTCATCTCTTGTTACTAGGGCAACAGAATCTTCCTGGAGGTAGTGTTCCGAGGTTGTAAATTAGAGTGGAATGTGCTGGGACAAGCCCCCAGAAGTTTATGTCTCCTTACTTAGGTTTGTTTTTTAAATTTAATTTCTATTTCTTATCTGAGTAAATTTGATTAGAGTGTTTTGATTGTCTGGCTGTACAGAAACTGCTCAATGATTCCTACATATGTCTGTTCATCTTCGGATTCTGTTACCATGTATGTGATTACAGAATGTATATTTTAAAGGTATTGGTGATTATATAATTCATACAGTTTATCTGTTATATGTTTTTATACACTTAACATACATTAGTATATGTATGTTAACCCCATAGTCCTAGTTTACCTATCCTCCCACCTTTCATTTTGTCTAACCATTAGTTTATTTCATAAGTCTGTGAGTGTCTTTTTCTGTGGAAATATGTTCATTGGTAGCTATCTTAGGATAACATGTATAAATGTTATCATAGGATATTTGTCGTACCCTTTTGAGTTACTTAACCTTATATGATTATTTCTAGGCTCAACTGTAGTCCTGAAAACGGCATTGTTCATTTTTTTCCCGAGGCTACTATTCTATTTGGTACGTATACCACTTCTTCTTTGTCCATTCATCTGTTTATGAACCTTTTTTCTGCTTCCATGTCTTGGCTATTTCAATATTGCTGCAGTGCTCATTTGCCTGCCTGTGTCTTTCCGATTCAGGTGGTCTTAGGTTATAGGCCCAAAGGGTGACCTGCTGCATCATATGGTAGCTCAATTTTTACCTTTTCAAGAAGCTCCATTCAGTTTGCGTTAGTGCTGTTACCACTTTACATCCCACCAGCAGCTAGAAGGTACACAGTTCTCTAAAACCCCTTCAGCATTTATAGTTTATAGACATTTTGCTGATGGAAATGACTGGTGTGAGCTGAAACCTTTTTGAATTTGAATTTGCATGTGTCTAATAATTCCTTATACTGAGCTTTAGGCATGTCCTTTTTTTTCTTTTCCTTTTTTTTAAAGAGTGAGTACAACTTCCCTCCTCTTATTGACTTCTTGAAAAATTTCTCATGTGTTGAATTTTCTTGCCTATTCCCTACCCCAGGGCATTTTTCAGGGCAGGTGTCATTTAGAGCCCTGCAGTCCTTGTGACTATTAAGCAACTATTAGTACTGGGTTTAAAGCTGCTGTTGTGGGAAACAGCCACAAGGCCGCAGCATTATTACGTTCTCAATTCTTGTTACTACGGCAACAGAGTCTTCCTGGAGGTAGTGTTCCGAGGTTGTAAATTAGAGTGGAATGTGCTGGGACAAGCCCCCAGAAGTTTATGTCTCCTTACTTATGTTTGTTTTTTAAATTTAATTTCTATTTCTTATCAGAGTAAATTTGATTTTAGTGTTTTGATTGCCTGGCTGTACAGAATCTGCTCAATGATTCATACATATGTCTGTTCATCTTCGGGTCCTGTTACCATGTATGTGATTACAAAATGTATATTTTAAAGGTATTGGTGATTATATAATTCATACAGTTTATCTGTTATATGTTGTTATACACTTAACATACATTAGTATATGTATGTTAACCCCATAGTCCTAATTTACCCATCCTCCCACCTTTCATTTTGCTGACCATTAGTTTATTTCATAAGTCTGTGAGTGTCTTTTTCTGTGGAAATATGTTCATTGGTAGCAATCTTAGGATAACATGTATAAATGTTTTCATAGGATATTTGTCGTACCCTTTTGAGTTACTTAACGTTATATGATTATTTCTAGGCTCAACTGTAGTCCTGAAAACGGCATTGTTCATTTTTTTCCCGAGGCTACTATTCTATTTGGTACGTATACCACTTCTTCTTTGTCCATTCATCTGTTTATGAACCTTTTTTCTGCTTCCATGTCTTGGCTATTTCAATATTGCTGCACTGCTCATTTGCCTGCCTGTGTCTTTCCGATTCAGGTGGTCTTAGGTTATAGGCCCAAAAGGTGACCTGCCGCATCATATGGTAGCTCAATTTTTATCTTTTCAAGCAGCTCCATTCAGTTTGTGTTAGTGCTGTTACCACTTTACATCCCACCAGCAGCTAGAAGGTACACAGTTCTCTAAAACCCCTTCAGCATTTATAGTTTGTAGACATTTTGCTGATGGAAACGACTGGTGTGAGCTGAAACCTTTTTGAATTTGAATTTGCATGTGTCTAATAATTCATTCTACTGAGCTTTAGGCATGTCCTTTTTTTTCTTTTCCTTTTTTTTTAAAGAGTGAGTACAACTTCCCTCCTTTTATTGACTTCTTAAAAAATTTCTCATGTGTTGAATATTATTGCCTATTCCCTACCCAAGGGCATTTTTCAGGGCAGGTGTCATTTAGAGCCCTGCAGTCCATGTGACTATTAAGCAACCATTAGCACTGGGTTTAAAGCTGCTGTTGTGGGAAAGAGCCACAAGGCGGCATCATTATTACGTTCTCATCTCTTGTTACTAGGGCAACAGAATCTTCCTGGAGGTAGTGTTCCGAGGTTGTAAATTAGAGTGGATTGTGCTGGGACAAGCCCCCAGAAGTTTATGTCTCTTTACTTAGGTTTGTTTTTTAAATTTAATTTCTATTTCTTATCTGAGTAAATTTGATTAGAGTGTTTTGATTGTCTGGCTGTACAGAAACTGCTCAATGATTCCTACATATGTCTGTTCATCTTCGGATTCTGTTACCATGTATGTGATTACAGAATGTATATTTTAAAGGTATTGTTGATTCTATAATTCATACAGTTTATCTGTTATATGTTTTTATACACTTAACATACATTAGTATATGTATGTTAACCCCATAGTCCTAGTTTACCTATCCTCCCACCTTTCATTTTGTCTAACCATTAGTTTATTTCATAAGTCTGTGAGTGTCTTTTTCTGTGGAAATATGTTCATTGGTAGCTATCTTAGGATAACATGTATAAATGTTATCATAGGATATTTGTCGTACCCTTTTGAGTTACTTAACCTTATATGATTATTTCTAGGCTCAACTGTAGTCCTGAAAACGGCATTGTTCATTTTTTTCCCGAGGCTACTATTCTATTTGGTACGTATACCACTTCTTCTTTGTCCATTCATCAGTTTATGAACCTTTTTTCTGCTTCCATGTCTTGGCTATTTCAATATTGCTGCAGTGCTCATTTACCTGCCTGTGTCTTTCCGATTCAGGTGGTCTTAGGTTATAGGCCCAAAAGGTGACCTGCCGCATCATATGGTAGGTCAATTTTTACCTTTTCAAGCAGCTCCATTCAGTTTGTGTTAGTGCTGTTACCACTTTACATCCCACCAGCAGATAGAAGGTATACATTTCTCTAAAACCCCTTCAGCATTTATAGTTTGTAGACTTTTTGCTGATGGCCATTTGACTGGTGTGAGCTGAAACCTTTTTGGAGGTTGGATACGCATGTGGCGAATAATTCCTTATACTGATCTTTAGGCATATCCTTTTTCTTCTTTTCCTTTTTTTGTTAAAGTGTGAGTACAACTTCCCTCTTCATATTCACTTTTTGAAAAATTTCTTATGTGTTGAATTTTCTTGCGTATTCCCTACCCCAGGGCATTTTTTGAGGGCAGGTGTCATTTAGACCCCTGCAGTCGTTTTGACTATTAAGCAACCATTAGCACTGGTTTTAAAGCTGCTGTTGTGGGAAACAGCCACAAGGCGGCAGCATTATTATGTTCTCAACTCTTGTTACTATGGCAACAGAGTCTTCCTGGAGGTAGTGTTCCGAGGTTGTAAATTAGAGTGGAATGTGC
Source organism: Balaenoptera borealis (assembly GCF_965194805.1). Taxonomy (NCBI): domain Eukaryota; kingdom Metazoa; phylum Chordata; class Mammalia; order Artiodactyla; family Balaenopteridae; genus Balaenoptera; species Balaenoptera borealis. The sequence goes on along the minus strand of NW_028122424.1, from coordinate 48,717 downwards.
TGGGACAAGCCTCCAGAAGTTTATGTCTCCTTACTTATGTTTGTTTTTTAAATTTAATTTCTATTTCTTATCGGAGTAAATTTGATTTTAGTGTTTTGATTGCCTGGCTGTACAGAATCTGCTCAATGATTCATACATATGTCTGTTCATCCTCGGGTCCTGTTACCATGTATGTGATTACAAAATGTATATTTTAAAGGTATTGGTGATTATATAATTCATACAGTTTATCTGTTATATGTTTTTATACACTTAACATACATTAGTATATGTATGTTAACCCCATAGTCCTAGTTAACCCATCCTCCCACCTTTCATTTGGCTAACCATTAGTTTATTTCATAAGTCTGTGAGTGTCTTTTTCTGTGGAAATATGTTCATTGGTAGCAATCTTAGGATAACATGTATAAATGTTATCATAGGATATTTGTCGTACCCTTTTGAGTTACTTAACGTTATATGATTATTTCTAGGCTCAACTGTAGTCCTGAAAACGGCATTGTTCATTTTTTTCCCGAGGCTACTATTCTATTTGGTACGTATACCACTTCTTCTTTGTCCATTCATCTGTTTATGAACCTTTTTTCTGCTTCCATGTCTTGGCTATTTCAATATTGCTGCAGTGCTCATTTGCCTGCCTGTGTCTTTCCGATTCAGGTGGTCTTAGGTTATAGGCCCAAAGGGTGACCTGCTGCATCATATGGTAGCTCAATTTTTACCTTTTCAAGAAGCTCCATTCAGTTTGCGTTAGTGCTGTTACCACTTTACATCCCACCAGCAGCTAGAAGGTACACAGTTCTCTAAAACCCCTTCAGCATTTATAGTTTATAGACATTTTGCTGATGGAAATGACTGGTGTGAGCTGAAACCTTTTTGAATTTGAATTTGCATGTGTCTAATAATTCCTTATACTGAGCTTTAGGCATGTCCTTTTTTTTCTTTTCCTTTTTTTTTAAAGAGTGAGTACAACTTCCCTCCTCTTATTGACTTCTTAAAAAATTTCTCATGTGTTGAATATTATTGCCTATTCCCTACCCAAGGGCATTTTTCAGGGCAGGTGTCATTTAGAGCCCTGCAGTCCATGTGACTATTAAGCAACCATTAGCACTGGGTTTAAAGCTGCTGTTGTGGGAAAGAGCCACAAGGCGGCAGCATTATTACGTTCTCATCTCTTGTTACTAGGGCAACAGAATCTTCCTGGAGGTAGTGTTCCGAGGTTGTAAATTAGAGTGGATTGTGCTGGGACAAGCCCCCAGAAGTTTATGTCTCTTTACTTAGGTTTGTTTTTTAAATTTAATTTCTATTTCTTATCTGAGTAAATTTGATTAGAGTGTTTTGATTGTCTGGCTGTACAGAAACTGCTCAATGATTCCTACATATGTCTGTTCATCTTCGGATTCTGTTACCATGTATGTGATTACAGAATGTATATTTTAAAGGTATTGGTGATTCTATAATTCATACAGTTTATCTGTTATATGTTTTTATACACTTAACATACATTAGTATATGTATGTTAACCCCATAGTCCTAGTTTACCTATCCTCCCACCTTTCATTTTGTCTAACCATTAGTTTATTTCATAAGTCTGTGAGTGTCTTTTTCTGTGGAAATATGTTCATTGGTAGCTATCTTAGGATAACATGTATAAATGTTATCATAGGATATTTGTCGTACCCTTTTGAGTTACTTAACCTTATATGATTATTTCTAGGCTCAACTGTAGTCCTGAAAACGGCATTGTTCATTTTTTTCCCGAGGCTACTATTCTATTTGGTACGTATACCACTTCTTCTTTGTCCATTCATCAGTTTATGAACCTTTTTTCTGCTTCCATGTCTTGGCTATTTCAATATTGCTGCAGTGCTCATTTACCTGCCTGTGTCTTTCCGATTCAGGTGGTCTTAGGTTATAGGCCCAAAAGGTGACCTGCCGCATCATATGGTAGGTCAATTTTTACCTTTTCAAGCAGCTCCATTCAGTTTGTGTTAGTGCTGTTACCACTTTACATCCCACCAGCAGATAGAAGGTATACATTTCTCTAAAACCCCTTCAGCATTTATAGTTTGTAGACTTTTTGCTGATGGCCATTTGACTGGTGTGAGCTGAAACCTTTTTGGAGGTTGGATACGCATGTGGCGAATAATTCCTTATACTGATCTTTAGGCATATCCTTTTTCTTCTTTTCCTTTTTTTGTTAAAGTGTGAGTACAACTTCCCTCTTCATATTCACTTTTTGAAAAATTTCTTATGTGTTGAATTTTCTTGCGTATTCCCTACCCCAGGGCATTTTTTGAGGGCAGGTGTCATTTAGACCCCTGCAGTCGTTTTGACTATTAAGCAACCATTAGCACTGGTTTTAAAGCTGCTGTTGTGGGAAACAGCCACAAGGCGGCAGCATTATTATGTTCTCAACTCTTGTTACTATGGCAACAGAGTCTTCCTGGAGGTAGTGTTCCGAGGTTGTAAATTAGAGTGGAATGTGCTGGGACAAGCCTCCAGAAGTTTATGTCTCCTTACTTATGTTTGTTTTTTAAATTTAATTTCTATTTCTTATCGGAGTAAATTTGATTTTAGTGTTTTGATTGCCTGGCTGTACAGAATCTGCTCAATGATTCATACATATGTCTGTTCATCCTCGGGTCCTGTTACCATGTATGTGATTACAAAATGTATATTTTAAAGGTATTGGTGATTATATAATTCATACAGTTTATCTGTTATATGTTTTTATACACTTAACATACATTAGTATATGTATGTTAACCCCATAGTCCTAGTTAACCCATCCTCCCACCTTTCATTTGGCTAACCATTAGTTTATTTCATAAGTCTGTGAGTGTCTTTTTCTGTGGAAATATGTTCATTGGTAGCAATCTTAGGATAACATGTATAAATGTTATCATAGGATATTTGTCGTACCCTTTTGAGTTACTTAACGTTATATGATTATTTCTAGGCTCAACTGTAGTCCTGAAAACGGCATTGTTCATTTTTTTCCCGAGGCTACTATTCTATTTGGTACGTATACCACTTCTTCTTTGTCCATTCATCTGTTTATGAACCTTTTTTCTGCTTCCATGTCTTGGCTATTTCAATATTGCTGCAGTGCTCATTTGCCTGCCTGTGTCTTTCCGATTCAGGTGGTCTTAGGTTATAGGCCCAAAGGGTGACCTGCTGCATCATATGGTAGCTCAATTTTTACCTTTTCAAGAAGCTCCATTCAGTTTGCGTTAGTGCTGTTACCACTTTACATCCCACCAGCAGCTAGAAGGTACACAGTTCTCTAAAACCCCTTCAGCATTTATAGTTTATAGACATTTTGCTGATGGAAATGACTGGTGTGAGCTGAAACCTTTTTGAATTTGAATTTGCATGTGTCTAATAATTCCTTATACTGAGCTTTAGGCATGTCCTTTTTTTTCTTTTCCTTTTTTTTTAAAGAGTGAGTACAACTTCCCTCCTCTTATTGACTTCTTAAAAAATTTCTCATGTGTTGAATATTATTGCCTATTCCCTACCCAAGGGCATTTTTCAGGGCAGGTGTCATTTAGAGCCCTGCAGTCCATGTGACTATTAAGCAACCATTAGCACTGGGTTTAAAGCTGCTGTTGTGGGAAAGAGCCACAAGGCGGCAGCATTATTACGTTCTCATCTCTTGTTACTAGGGCAACAGAATCTTCCTGGAGGTAGTGTTCCGAGGTTGTAAATTAGAGTGGATTGTGCTGGGACAAGCCCCCAGAAGTTTATGTCTCTTTACTTAGGTTTGTTTTTTAAATTTAATTTCTATTTCTTATCTGAGTAAATTTGATTAGAGTGTTTTGATTGTCTGGCTGTACAGAAACTGCTCAATGATTCCTACATATGTCTGTTCATCTTCGGATTCTGTTACCATGTATGTGATTACAGAATGTATATTTTAAAGGTATTGGTGATTCTATAATTCATACAGTTTATCTGTTATATGTTTTTATACACTTAACATACATTAGTATATGTATGTTAACCCCATAGTCCTAGTTTACCTATCCTCCCACCTTTCATTTTGTCTAACCATTAGTTTATTTCATAAGTCTGTGAGTGTCTTTTTCTGTGGAAATATGTTCATTGGTAGCTATCTTAGGATAACATGTATAAATGTTATCATAGGATATTTGTCGTACCCTTTTGAGTTACTTAACCTTATATGATTATTTCTAGGCTCAACTGTAGTCCTGAAAACGGCATTGTTCATTTTTTTCCCGAGGCTACTATTCTATTTGGTACGTATACCACTTCTTCTTTGTCCATTCATCAGTTTATGAACCTTTTTTCTGCTTCCATGTCTTGGCTATTTCAATATTGCTGCAGTGCTCATTTACCTGCCTGTGTCTTTCCGATTCAGGTGGTCTTAGGTTATAGGCCCAAAAGGTGACCTGCCGCATCATATGGTAGGTCAATTTTTACCTTTTCAAGCAGCTCCATTCAGTTTGTGTTAGTGCTGTTACCACTTTACATCCCACCAGCAGATAGAAGGTATACATTTCTCTAAAACCCCTTCAGCATTTATAGTTTGTAGACTTTTTGCTGATGGCCATTTGACTGGTGTGAGCTGAAACCTTTTTGGAGGTTGGATACGCATGTGGCGAATAATTCCTTATACTGATCTTTAGGCATATCCTCTTTCTTCTTTTCCTTTTTTTGTTAAAGTGTGAGTACAACTTCCCTCTTCATATTCACTTTTTGAAAAATTTCTTATGTGTTGAATTTTCTTGCGTATTCCCTACCCCAGGGCATTTTTTGAGGGCAGGTGTCATTTAGACCCCTGCAGTCGTTTTGACTATTAAGCAACCATTAGCACTGGTTTTAAAGCTGCTGTTGTGGGAAACAGCCACAAGGCGGCAGCATTATTATGTTCTCAACTCTTGTTACTATGGCAACAGAGTCTTCCTGGAGGTAGTGTTCCGAGGTTGTAAATTAGAGTGGAATGTGCTGGGACAAGCCTCCAGAAGTTTATGTCTCCTTACTTATGTTTGTTTTTTAAATTTAATTTCTATTTCTTATCGGAGTAAATTTGATTTTAGTGTTTTGATTGCCTGGCTGTACAGAATCTGCTCAATGATTCATACATATGTCTGTTCATCCTCGGGTCCTGTTACCATGTATGTGATTACAAAATGTATATTTTAAAGGTATTGGTGATTATATAATTCATACAGTTTATCTGTTATATGTTTTTATACACTTAACATACATTAGTATATGTATGTTAACCCCATAGTCCTAGTTAACCCATCCTCCCACCTTTCATTTGGCTAACCATTAGTTTATTTCATAAGTCTGTGAGTGTCTTTTTCTGTGGAAATATGTTCATTGGTAGCAATCTTAGGATAACATGTATAAATGTTATCATAGGATATTTGTCGTACCCTTTTGAGTTACTTAACGTTATATGATTATTTCTAGGCTCAACTGTAGTCCTGAAAACGGCATTGTTCATTTTTTTCCCGAGGCTACTATTCTATTTGGTACGTATACCACTTCTTCTTTGTCCATTCATCTGTTTATGAACCTTTTTTCTGCTTCCATGTCTTGGCTATTTCAATATTGCTGCAGTGCTCATTTGCCTGCCTGTGTCTTTCCGATTCAGGTGGTCTTAGGTTATAGGCCCAAAAGGTGACCTGCCGCATCATATGGTAGCTCAATTTTTATCTTTTCAAGCAGCTCCATTCAGTTTGTGTTAGTGCTGTTACCACTTTACATCCCACCAGCAGCTAGAAGGTACACAGTTCTCTAAAACCCCTTCAGCATTTATAGTTTGTAGACATTTTGCTGATGGAAACGATTGGTGTGAGCTGAAACCTTTTTCCATTTGAATTTGCATGTGTCTAATAATTCATTCTACTGAGCTTTAGGCATGTCCTTTTTTTTCTTTTCCTTTTTTTTTAAAGAGTGAGTACAACTTCCCTCCTCTTATTGATTTCTTGAAAAATTTCTCATGTGTTGAATATTCTTGCCTATTCCTTACCCCAGGGCATTTTTCAGGGCAGGTGTCATTTAGAGCCCTGCAGTCCATGTGATTATTAAGCAACCATTAGCACTGGGTTTAAAGCTGCTGTTGTGGGAAAGAGCCACAAGGCGGCAGCATTATTACGTTCTCATCTCTTGTTACTAGGGCAACAGAATCTTCCTGGAGGTAGTGTTCCGAGGTTGTAAATTAGAGTGGAATGTGCTGGGACAAGCCCCCAGAAGTTTATGTCTCCTTACTTAGGTTTGTTTTTTAAATTTAATTTCTATTTCTTATCTGAGTAAATTTGATTAGAGTGTTTTGATTGTCTGGCTGTACAGAAACTGCTCAATGATTCCTACATATGTCTGTTCATCTTCGGATTCTGTTACCATGTATGTGATTACAGAATGTATATTTTAAAGGTATTGGTGATTATATAATTCATACAGTTTATCTGTTATATGTTTTTATACACTTAACATACATTAGTATATGTATGTTAACCCCATAGTCCTAATTTACCCGTCCTCCCACCTTTCATTTTGGCTAACAATTAGTTTATTTCATAAGTCTGTGAGTGTCTTTTTCTGTGGAAATATGTTCATTGGTAGCAATCTTAGGATAACATGTATAAATGATATCATAGGATAATTCTCATACCCTTTTGACTTACTTAACCTTGTATGATTATTTCTAGGCTCTACTGTAGTCCTGAAAACGGCATTGTTCATTTTTTCCCCGAGGCTACTATTCCATTCTGTCCATATACCACTTCTTCTCTGTCCATTCATCTGTTTATGGACATTTTTTTTGCTTCCATGTCTTTGCTATTTCAATATTGCTGCAGTGCACATTTGACTGCCTGTGTCTTTCCGATTCTGGTAGTCTTAGGTTATAAGCCCAAGAGGTGCCCTGCCGCATCATATGGTAGCTCAATTTTTACCTTTTCAAGCAGCTCCATTCAGTTTGCGTTAGTGCTGTTACCACTTTACATCCCACCAGCAGCTAGAAGGTACACAGTTCTCTAAAACCCCTTCAGCATTTATAGTTTGTAGACATTTTGCTGATGGAAACGATTGGTGAGAGCTGAAACCTTTTTCCATTTGAATTTGCATGTGTCTAATAATTCATTCTACTGAGCTTTAGGCATGTCCTTTTTTTTCTTTTCCTTTTTTTTTAAAGAGTGAGTACAACTTCCCTCCTCTTATTGATTTCTTGAAAAATTTCTCATGTGTTGAATATTCTTGCCTATTCCTTACCCCAGGGCATTTTTCAGGGCAGGTGTCATTTAGAGCCCTGCAGTCCATGTGATTATTAAGCAACCATTAGCACTGGGTTTAAAGCTGCTGTTGTGGGAAAGAGCCACAAGGCGGCAGCATTATTACGTTCTCATCTCTTGTTACTAGGGCAACAGAATCTTCCTGGAGGTAGTGTTCCGAGGTTCTAAATTAGAGTGGAATGTGCTGGGACAAGCCCCCAGAAGTTTATGTCTCCTTACTTAGGTTTGTTTTTTAAATTTAATTTCTATTTCTTATCTGAGTAAATTTGATTAGAGTGTTTTGATTGTCTGGCTGTACAGAAACTGCTCAATGATTCCTACATATGTCTGTTCATCTTCGGATTCTGTTACCATGTATGTGATTACAGAATGTATATTTTAAAGGTATTGGTGATTATATAATTCATACAGTTTATCTGTTATATGTTTTTATACACTTAACATACATTAGTATATGTATGTTAACCCCATAGTCCTAATTTACCCGTCCTCCCACCTTTCATTTTGGCTAACAATTAGTTTATTTCATAAGTCTGTGAGTGTCTTTTTCTGTGGAAATATGTTCATTGGTAGCAATCTTAGGATAACATGTATAAATATTATCATAGGATATTTCTCGTACCCTTTTGCGTTAGTTAACCTTATATGATTATTTCTAGGCTCAACTGTAGTCCTGAAAACGGCGTTGTTCATTTTTTTCCCCAGGCTACTATTCTATTTGGTACGTATACTACTTCTTCTTTGTCCATTCATCTGTTTATGAACCTTTTTTTCTGCTTCCATGTCTTTGCTATTTCCATATTGCTGCAGTGCACATTTGACTGCCTGTGTCTTTCCGATTCTGGTAGTCTTAGGTTATAAGCCGAAGAGGTGCCCTGCCGCATCATATGGTAGCTCAATTTTTACCTTTTCAAGCAGCTCCATTCAGTTTGCGTTAGTGCTGTTACCACTTTACATCCCAGCAGCAGATAGAAGGTATACATTTCTCTAAAACCCCTTCAGCATTTATAGTTTGTAGACTTTTTGCTGATGGCCATTTGACTGGTGTGAGCTGAAACCTTTTTAGAGGTTGGATACGCATGTGGCGGATAATTCCTTATACTGATCTTTAGGCATATCCTTTTTCTTCTTTTCCTTTTTTTGTTAAAGTGTGAGTACAACTTCCCTCTTCATATTCACTTTTTGAAAAATTTCTCATGTGTTGAATTTTCTTGCGTATTCCCTACCCCAGGGCATTTTTTGAGGGCAGGTGTCATTTAGACCCCTGCAGTCGTTTTGACTATTAAGCAACCATTAGCACTGGGTTTAAAGCTTCTGTTGTGGGAAACAGCCACAAGGCGGCAGCATTATTACGTTCTCAACTCTTGTTACTATGGCAACAGAGTCTTCCTGGAGGTAGTGTTCCGAGGTTGTAAATTAGAGTGGAATGTGCTGGGACAAGCCTCCAGAAGTTTATGTCTCCTTACTTATGTTTGTTTTTTAAATTTAATTTCTATTTCTTATCGGAGTAAATTTGATTTTAGTGTTTTGATTGCCTGGCTGTACAGAATCTGCTCAATGATTCATACATATGTCTGTTCATCCTCGGGTCCTGTTACCATGTATGTGATTACAAAATGTATATTTTAAAGGTATTGGTGATTATATAATTCATACAGTTTATCTGTTATATGTTTTTATACACTTAACATGCATTAGTATATGTATGTTAACCCCATAGTCCTAGTTAACCCATCCTCCCACCTTTCATTTTGGCTAACCATTAGTTTATTTGATAAGTCTGTGAGTGTCTTTTTCTGTGGAAATATGTTCATTGGTAGCAATCTTAGGATAACATGTATAAATGATATCATAGGTTAATTGTCATACCCTTTTGACTTACTTAACCTTATATGATTATTTCTAGGCTCTACTGTAGTCCTGAAAACGGCATTGTTCATTTTTTCCCCGAGGCTACTATTCCATTCTGTCCATATACCACTTCTTCTCTGTCCATTCATCTGTTTATGGAATTTTTTTTTGCTTCCATGTCTTTGCTATTTCCATATTGCTGCAGTGCACATTTGACTGCCTGTGTCTTTCCGATTGTGGTAGTCTTAGGTTATAAGCCGAAGAGGTGACCTGCCGCATCATATGGTAGCTCAATTTTTACCTTTTCAAGCAGCTCCATTCAGTTTGCATTAGTGCTGTTACCACTTTTCATCCCAGCAGCAGATAGAAGGTATACATTTCTCTAAAACCCCTTCATCATTTATAGTTTATAGACTTTTTGCTGATGGCCATTTGACTGGTGTGAGCTGAAGCCTTTTTGGAGGTTGGATATGCATGTGGCAAATAATTCCTTATACTGATCTTTAGGCATATCCTTTTTCTTCTTTTCCTTTTTTTGTTAAAGTGTGAGTACAACTTCCCTCTTCATATTCACTTTTTGAAAAATTTCTCATGTGTTGAATTTTCTTGCGTATTACCTACCCCAGGGCATTTTTTGAGGGCAGGTGTCATTTAGACCCCTGCAGTCGTTTTGACTATTAAGCAACCATTAGCACTGGGTTTAAAGCTGCTGTTGTGGGAAACAGCCACAAGGCGGCAGCATTATTACGTTCTCAACTCTTGTTACTATGGCAACAGTGTCTTCCTGGAGGTAGTGTTCCGAGGTTGTAAATTAGAGTGGAATGTGCTGGGACAAGCCTCCAGAAGTTTATGTCTCCTTACTTATGTTTGTTTTTTAAATTTAATTTCTATTTCTTATCGGAGTAAATTTGATTTTAGTGTTTTGATTGCCTGGCTGTACAGAATCTGCTCAATGATTCATACATATGTCTGTTCATCCTTGGGTCCTGTTACCATGTATGTGATTACAAAATGTATATTTTAAAGGTATTGGTGATTATATAATTCATACAGTTTATCTGTTATATGTTTTTATACACTTAACATACATTAGTATATGTATGTTAACCCCATAGTCCTAGTTAACCCATCCTCCCACCTTTCATTTTGGCTAACCATTAGTTTATTTGATAAGTCTGTGAGTGTCTTTTTCTGTGGAAATATGTTCATTGGTAGCAATCTTAGGATAACATGTATAAATGTTATCATAGGATATTTGTCCTACCCTTTTGAGTTACTTAACGTTATATGATTATTTCTAGGCTCAACTGTAGTCCTGAAAACGGCATTGTTCATTTTTTTCCCGAGGCTACTATTCTATTTGGTACGTATACCACTTCTTCTTTGTCCATTCATCTGTTTATGAACCTTTTTTCTGCTTCCATGTCTTGGCTATTTCAATATTGCTGCAGTGCTCATTTGCCTGCCTGTGTCTTTCCGATTCAGGTGGTCTTAGGTTATAGACCCAAAAGGTGACCTACCACATCATATGGTAGCTCAATTTTTATCTTTTCAAGCAGCTCCATTCAGTTTGTGTTAGTGCTGTTACCACTTTACATCCCACCAGCAGCTAGAAGGTACACAGTTCTCTAAAACCCCTTCAGCATTTATAGTTTGTAGACATTTTGCTGATGGAAACGATTAGTGTGAGCTGAAACCTTTTTGAATTTGAATTTGCATGTGTCTAATAATTCATTCTACTGAGCTTTAGGCATGTCCTTTTTTTTCTTTTCCTTTTTTTTTAAAGAGTGAGTACAACTTCCCTCCTCTTATTGATTTCTTGAAAAATTTCTCATGTGTTGAATATTCTTGCCTATTTCTTACCCCAGGGCATTTTTCAGGGCAGGTGTCATTTAGAGCCCTGCAGTCCATGTGATTATTAAGCAACCATTAGCACTGGGTTTAAAGCTGCTGTTGTGGGAAAGAGCCACAAGGCGGCAGCATTATTACGTTCTCATCTCTTGTTACTAGGGCAACAGAATCTTCCTGGAGGTAGTGTTCCGAGGTTGTAAATTAGAGTGGAATGTGCTGGGACAAGCCCCCAGAAGTTTATGTCTCCTTACTTAGGTTTGTTTTTTAAATTTAATTTCTATTTCTTATCGGAGTAAATTTGATTAGAGTGTTTTGATTGTCTGGCTGTACAGAAACTGCTCAATGATTCCTACATATGTCTGTTCATCTTCGGATTCTGTTACCATGTATGTGATTACAGAATGTATATTTTAAAGGTATTGGTGATTATATAATTCATACAGTTTATCTGTTATATGTTTTTATACACTTAACATACATTAGTATATGTATGTTAACCCCATAGTCCTAATTTACCCGTCCTCCCACCTTTCATTTTGGCTAACCATTAGTTTATTTGATAAGTCTGTGAGTGTCTTTTTCTGTGGAAATATGTTCATTGGTAGCAATCTTAGGATAACATGTATAAATGATATCATAGGATATTTGTCATACCCTTTTGACTTACTTAACCTTATATTATTATTTCTAGGCTCTACTGTAGTCCTGAAAACGGCATTGTTCATTTTTTTCCCGAGGCTACTATTCCATTCTGTCCATATACCACTTCTTCTCTGTCCATTCATCTGTTTATGGACCTTTTTTTGCTTCCATGTCTTGGCTATTTCAGTATTGCTGCAGTGCACATTTGACTGCCTGTGTCTTTCTGATTCTGGTGGTCTTAGGTTATAAGCCCGAGAGGTGCCCTGCCGCATCATATGGTAGCTCAATTTGTACCTTTTCAAGCGGCTCCATTCAGTTTGCGTTAGTGCTGTTACCACTTTACATCCCAGCAGCAGATAGAAGGTACACATTTCTCTAAAACACCTTCAGCATTTATAGTTTGTAGACTTTTGCTGATGGCCATTTGACTGTTGTGAGCTGAAACCTTTATGGAGGTTGGATACGCATGTGGCGAATAATTCCTTATACTGATCTTTAGGCATATCCTTTTTCTTCTTTTCCTTTTTTTGTTAAAGTGTGAGTACAACTTCCCTCTTCATATTCACTTTTTGAAAAATTTCTCATGTGTTGAATTTTCTTGCCTATTCCCTACCCAAGGGCACTTTTTGAGGGCAGGTGTCATTTAGACCCCTGCACTCGTTGTGACTATTAAGCAACCATTAGCACTGGGTTTAAAGCTGCTGTTGTGGGAAACAGCCACAAGGTGTCAGCATTATTACGTTCTCAACTCTTGTTACTAGGGCAACAGAATATTCCTGGAGGTAGTGTTCTGAGGTTGTAAATTAGAGTGGAATGTGCTGGGACAAGACCCCAGAAGTTTATGTCTCCTTACTTATGTTTGTTTTTTAAATTTCATTTCTATTTCTTATCAGCGTAAATTTGATTAGAGTGTTTTGATTGCCTGGCTGTACAGGATCTGCTCAATGATTCATACATATGTCTGTTCATCTTCGGGTCCTGTTACCATGTATGTGATTACAAAATGTATATTTTAAAGGTATTGGTGATTATATAATTCATACAGTTTATCTGTTATATGTTTTTATACACTTAACATACATTAGTATATGTATGTTAACCCCATAGTCCTAATTTACCCATCCTCCCACCTTTCATTTTGCTAACCATTAGTTTATTTCATAAGTCTGTGAGTGTCTTTTTCTGTGGAAATATGTTCATTGGTAGCAATCTTAGGATAACATGTATAAATATTATCATAGGATATTTGTCGTACCCTTTTGAGTTACTTAACCTTATATGATTATTTCTAGGCTCCACTGTAGTCCTGAAAACGGCATTGTTCATTTTTTTCCCGAGGCTACTATCCTATTTGGTACGTATACCACTTCTTCTTTGTCCATTCATCTGTTTATGAACCTTTTTTCTGCTTCCATGTCTTGGCTATTTCAATATTGCTGCAGTGCTCATTTGCCTGCCTGTGTCTTTTCGATTCAGGTGGTCTTAGGTTATAGGCCCAAAAGGTGACCTGCCGCATCATATGGTAGCTCAATTTTTATCTTTTCAAGCAGCTCCATTCAGTTTGTGTTAGTGCTGTTACCACTTTACATCCCACCAGCAGCTAGAAGGTACACAGTTCTCTAAAACCCATTTAGCATTTATAGTTTGTAGACATTTTGCTGATGGAAACGACTGGTGTGAGCTGAAACCTTTTTGAATTTGAATTTGCATGTGTCTAGTAATTCATTCTACTGAGCTTTAGGCATGTCCTTTTTTTTCTTTTCCTTTTTTTTAAAGAGTGAGTACAACTTCCCTCCTCTTATTGACTTCTTGAAAAATTTCTCATGTGTTGAATATTCTTGCCTATTCCCTACCCCAGGGCATTTTTCAGGGCAGGTGTCATTTAGAGCCCTGCAGTCCATGTGATTATTAAGCAACCATTAGCACTGGGTTTAAAGCTGCTGTTGTGGGAAAGAGCCACAAGGCGGCAGCATTATTACGTTCTCATCTCTTGTTACTAGGGCAACAGAATCTTCCTGGAGGTAGTGTTCCGAGGTTGTAAATTAGAGTGGAATGTGCTGGGACAAGCCCCCAGAAGTTTATGTCTCCTTACTTAGGTTTGTTTTTTAAATTTAATTTCTGTTTCTTATCGGAGTAAATTTGATTAGAGTGTTTTGATTGTCTGGCTGTACAGAAACTGCTCAATGATTCCTACATATGTCTGTTCATCTTCGGATTCTGTTACCATGTATGTGATTACAGAATGTATATTTTAAAGGTATTGGTGATTATATAATTCATACAGTTTATCTGTTATATGTTTTTATACACTTAACATACATTAGTATATGTATGTTAACCCCATAGTCCTAATTTACCCGTCCTCCCACCTTTCATTTTGGCTAACCATTAGTTTATTTGATAAGTCTGTGAGTGTCTTTTTCTGTGGAAATATGTTCATTGGTAGCAATCTTAGGATAACATGTATAAATGATATCATAGGATATTTGTCATACCCTTTTGACTTACTTAACCTTATATTATTATTTCTAGGCTCTACTGTAGTCCTGAAAACGGCATTGTTCATTTTTTTCCCGAGGCTACTATTCCATTCTGTCCATATACCACGTCTTCTCTGTCCATTCATCTGTTTATGGACCTTTTTTTGCTTCCATGTCTTGGCTATTTCAGTATTGCTGCAGTGCACATTTGACTGCCTGTGTCTTTCCGATTCTGGTGGTCTTAGGTTATAAGCCCGAGAGGTGCCCTGCCGCATCATATGGTAGCTCAATTTGTACCTTTTCAAGCGGCTCCATTCAGTTTGCGTTAGTGCTGTTACCACTTTACATCCCAGCAGCAGATAGAAGGTACACATTTCTCTAAAACACCTTCAGCATTTATAGTTTGTAGACTTTTGCTGATGGCCATTTGACTGTTGTGAGCTGAAACCTTTATGGAGGTTGGATACGCATGTGGCGAATAATTCCTTATACTGATCTTTAGGCATATCCTTTTTCTTCTTTTCCTTTTTTTGTTAAAGTGTGAGTACAACTTCCCTCTTCATATTCACTTTTTGAAAAATTTCTCATGTGTTGAATTTTCTTGCCTATTCCCTACCCAAGGGCACTTTTTGAGGGCAGGTGTCATTTAGACCCCTGCAGTCGTTGTGACTATTAAGCAACCATTAGCACTGGGTTTAAAGCTGCTGTTGTGGGAAACAGCCACAAGGCGTCAGCATTATTACGTTCTCAACTCTTGTTACTAGGGCAACAGAATATTCCTGGAGGTAGTGTTCTGAGGTTGTAAATTAGAGTGGAATGTGCTGGGACAAGCCCCCAGAAGTTTATGTCTCCTTACTTATGTTTGTTTTTAAATTTCATTTCTATTTCTTATCAGTGTAAATTTGATTAGAGTGTTTTGATTGCCTGGCTGTACAGGATCTGCTCAATGATTCATACATATGTCTGTTCATCTTCGGGTCCTGTTACCATGTATGTGATTACAAAATGTATATTTTAAAGGTATTGGTGATTATATAATTCATACAGTTTATCTGTTATATGTTTTTATACACTTAACATACATTAGTATATGTATGTTAACCCCATACTCCTAATTTACCCATCCTCCTACCTTTCATTTTGCTAACCATTAGTTTATTTCATAAGTCTGTGAGTGTCTTTTTCTGTGGAAATATGTTCATTGGTAGCAATCTTAGGATAACATGTATAAATATTATCATAGGATATTTGTCGTACCCTTTTGAGTTACTTAACCTTATATGATTATTTCTAGGCTCAACTGTAGTCCTGAAAACGGCATTGTTCATTTTTTTCCCGAGGCTACTATTCTATTTGGTACGTATACCACTTCTTCTTTGTCCATTCATCTGTTTATGAACCTTTTTTCTGCTTCCATGTCTTGGCTATTTCAATATTGCTGCAGTGCTCATTTGCCTGCCTGTGTCTTTCCGATTCAGGTGGTCTTAGGTTATAGGCCAAAAAGGTGACCTGCCGCATCATATGGTAGCTCAATTTTTATCTTTTCAAGCAGGTCCATTCAGTTTGTGTTAGTGCTGTTACCACTTTACATCCCACCAGCAGCTAGAAGGTACACAGTTCTCTAAAACCCCTTCAGCATTTATAGTTTGTAGACATTTTGCTGATGGAAACGACTGGTGTGAGCTGAAACCTTTTTGAATTTGAATTTGCATGTGTCTAGTAATTCATTCTACTGAGCTATAGGCATGTCCTTTTTTTTCTTTTCCTTTTTTTTAAAGAGTGAGTACAACTTCCCTCCTCTTATTGACTTCTTGAAAAATTTCTCATGTGTTGAATTTTCTTGCCTATTCCCTACCCCAGGGCATTTTTCAGGGCAGGTGTCATTTAGAGCCCTGCAGTCCTTGTGACTATTAAGCAACTATTAGTACTGGGTTTAAAGCTGCTGTTGTGGGAAACAGCCACAAGGCCGCAGCATTATTACGTTCTCAACACTTGTTACTACGGCAACACAGTCTTCCTGGAGGTAGTGTTCCGAGGTTGTAAATTAGAGTGGAATGTGCTGGGACAAGCCCCCAGAAGTTTATGTCTCCTTACTTAGGTTTGTTTTTTAAATTTAGTTTCTATTTCTTATCAGAGTAAATTTGATTAGAGTGTTTTGATTGCCTGGCTGTACAGAATCTGCTCAATGATTCATACATATGTCTGTTCATCTTTGGGTCCTGTTACCATGTATGTGATTACAAAATGTATATTTTAAAGGTATTGGTGATTATATAATTCATACAGTTTATCTGTTATATGTTTTTATACACTTAACATACATTAGTATATGTATGTTAACCCCATAGTCCTAATTTACCCATCATCCCACCTTTCATTTTGGCTAACCATTAGTTTATTTGATAAGTCTGTGAGTGTCTTTTTCTGTGGAAATATGTTCATTGGTAGCAATCTTAGGATAACATGTATAAATGTTTTCATAGGATATTTGTCGTACCCTTTTGAGTTACTTAACGTTATATGATTATTTCTAGGCTCAACTGTAGTCCTGAAAACGGCATTGTTCATTTTTTTCCCGAGGCTACTATTCTATTTGGTACGTATACCACTTCTTCTTTGTCCATTCATCTGTTTATGAACCTTTTTTCTGCTTCCATGTCTTGGCTATTTCAATATTGCTGCAGTGCTCATTTGCCTGCCTGTGTCTTTCCAATTCAGATGGTCTTAGGTTATAGGCCCAAAAGGTGACCTGCCGCATCATATGGTAGCTCAATTTTTATCTTTTCAAGCAGCTCCATTCAGTTTGTGTTAGTGCTGTTACCACTTTACATCCCACCAGCAGCTAGAAGGTACACAGTTCTCTAAAACCCCTTCAGCATTTATAGTTTGTAGACATTTTGCTGATGGAAACGACTGGTGTGAGCTGAAACCTTTTTGAATTTGAATTTGCATGTGTCTAATAATTCATTCTACTGAGCTTTAGGCATGTCCTTTTTTTTCTTTTCCTTTTTTTTTAAAGAGTGAGTACAACTTCCCTCCTTTTATTGACTTCTTGAAAAATTTCTCATGTGTTGAATATTATTGCCTCTTCCCTACCCCAGGGCATTTTTCAGGGCAGGTGTCATTTAGAGCCCTGCAGTCCATGTGACTATTAAGCAACCATTAGCACTGGGTTTAAAGCTGCTGTTGTGGGAAAGAGCCACAAGGCGGCAGCATTATTACGTTCTCATCTCTTGTTACTAGGGCAACAGAATCTTCCTGGAGGTAGTGTTCTGAGGTTGTAAATTAGAGTGGAATGTGCTGGGACAAGCCCCCAGAAGTTTATGTCTCCTTACTTAGGTTTGTTTTTTAAATTTAATTTCTATTTCTTATCTGAGTAAATTTGATTAGAGTGTTTTGATTGTCTGGCTGTACAGAAACTGCTCAATGATTCCTACATATGTCTGTTCATCTTCGGATTCTGTTACCATGTATGTGATTACAGAATGTATATTTTAAAGGTATTGGTGATTATATAATTCATACAGTTTATCTGTTATATGTTTTTATACACTTAACATACATTAGTATATGTATGTTAAACCCATAGTCCTAGTGTACCCATCCTCCCACCTTTCATTTTGTCTAACCATTAGTTTATTTCATAAGTCTGTGAGTGTCTTTTTCTGTGGAAATATGTTCATTGGTAGCTATCTTAGGATAACATGTATAAATGTTATCATAGGATATTTGTCGTACCCTTTTGAGTTACTTAACCTTATATGATTATTTCTAGGCTCAACTGTAGTCCTGAAAACGGCATTGTTCATTTTTTTCCCGAGGCTACTATTCTATTTGGTACGTGTACCACTTCTTCTTTGTCCATTCATCTGTTTATGAACCTTTTTTCTGCTTCCATGTCTTGGCTATTTCAATATTGCTGCAGTGCTCATTTGCCTGCCTGTGTCTTTCCGATTCAGGTGGTCTTAGGTTATAGGCCCAAAAGGTGACCTGCCGCATCATATGGTAGGTCAATTTTTACCTTTTCAAGCAGCTCCATTCAGTTTGCGTTAGTGCTGTTACCACTTTACATCCCAGCAGCAGATAGAAGGTATACATTTCTCTAAAACCCCTTCAGCATTTATAGTTTGTAGACTTTTTGCTGATGGCCATTTGACTGGTGTGAGCTGAAACCTTTTTGGAGGTTGGATACGCATGTGGCGAATAATTCCTTATACTGATCTTTAGGCATATCCTTTTTCTTCTTTTCCTTTTTTTGTTAAAGTGTGAGTACAACTTCCCTCTTCATATTCACTTTTTGAAAAATTTCTCATGTGTTGAATTTTCTTGCGTATTCCCTACCCCAGGGCATTTTTTGAGGGCAGGTGTCATTTAGACCCCTGCAGTCGTTTTGACTATTAAGCAACCATTAGCACTGGGTTTAAAGCTGCTGTTGTGGGAAACAGCCACAAGGCGGCAGCATTATTATGTTCTCAACTCTTGTTACTATGGCAACAGAGTCTTCCTGGAGGTAGTGTTCCGAGGTTGTAAATTAGAGTGGAATGTGCTGGGACAAGCCTCCAGAAGTTTATGTCTCCTTACTTATGTTTGTTTTTTAAATTTAATTTCTATTTCTTATCGGAGTAAATTTGATTTTAGTGTTTTGATTGCCTGGCTGTACAGAATCTGCTCAATGATTCATACATATGTCTGTTCATCCTCGGGTCCTGTTACCATGTATGTGATTACAAAATGTATATTTTAAAGGTACTGGTGATTATATAATTCATACAGTTTATCTGTTATATGTTTTTATACACTTAACATACATTAGTATATGTATGTTAACCCCATAGTCCTAGTTAACCCATCCTCCCACCTTTCATTTTGGCTAACCATTAGTTTATTTGATAAGTCTGTGAGTGTCTTTTTCTGTGGAAATATGTTCATTGGTAGCAATCTTAGGATAACATGTATAAATGTTATCATAGGATATTTGTCGTACCCTTTTGAGTTACTTAACGTTATATGATTATTTCTAGGCTCAACTGTAGTCCTGAAAACGGCATTGTTCATTTTTTTCCCGAGGCTACTATTCTATTTGGTACGTATACCACTTCTTCTTTGTCCATTCATCTGTTTATGAACCTTTTTTCTGCTTCCATGTCTTGGCTATTTCAATATTGCTGCAGTGCTCATTTGCCTGCCTGTGTCTTTCCAATTCAGATGGTCTTAGGTTATAGGCCCAAAAGGTGACCTGCCGCATCATATGGTAGCTCAATTTTTATCTTTTCAAGCAGCTCCATTCAGTTTGTGTTAGTGCTGTTACCACTTTACATCCCACCAGCAGCTAGAAGGTACACAGTTCTCTAAAACCCCTTCAGCATTTATAGTTTGTAGACATTTTGCTGATGGAAACGACTGGTGTGAGCTGAAACCTTTTTGAATTTGAATTTGCATGTGTCTAATAATTCATTCTACTGAGCTTTAGGCATGTCCTTTTTTTTCTTTTCCTTTTTTTTTAAAGAGTGAGTACAACTTCCCTCCTCTTATTGACTTCTTGAAAAATTTCTCATGTGTTGAATATTATTGCCTCTTCCCTACCCCAGGGCATTTTTCAGGGCAGGTGTCATTTAGAGCCCTGCAGTCCTTGTGACTATTAAGGAACTATTAGTACTGGGTTTAAAGCTGCTGTTGTGGGAAACAGCCACAAGGCGGCAGCATTATTACGTTCTCAACTCTTGTTACTACGGCAAGAGAGTCTTCCTGGAGGCAGTGTTCCGAGGTTGTAAATTAGAGTGGAATGTGCTGGGACAAGCCCCCAGAAGTTTATGTCTCCTTACTTATGTTTGTTTTTTAAATTTAATTTCTATTTCTTATCAGAGTAAATTTGATTAGAGTGTTTTGATTGCCTGGCTGTACAGAATCTGCTCAATGATTCATACATATGTCTGTTCATCTTCGGGTCCTGTTACCATGTATGTGATTACAAAATGTATATTTTAAAGGTATTGGTGATTATATAATTCATACAGTTTATCTGTTATATGTTGTTATACACTTAACATACATTAGTATATGTATGTTAACCCCATAGTCCTAATTTACCCATCCTCCCACCTTTCATTTTGCTGACCATTAGTTTATTTCATAAGTCTGTGAGTGTCTTTTTCTGTGGAAATATGTTCATTGGTAGCAATCTTAGGATAACATGTATAAATGTTTTCATAGGATATTTGTCGTACCCTTTTGAGTTACTTAACGTTATATGATTATTTCTAGGCTCAACTGTAGTCCTGAAAACGGCATTGTTCATTTTTTTCCCGAGGCTACTATTCTATTTGGTACGTATACCACTTCTTCTTTGTCCATTCATCTGTTTATGAACCTTTTTTCTGCTTCCATGTCTTGGCTATTTCAATATTGCTGCACTGCTCATTTGCCTGCCTGTGTCTTTTCCATTCAGGTGGTCTTAGGTTATAGGCCCAAAAGGTGACCTGCCGCATCATATGGTAGCTCAATTTTTATCTTTTCAAGCAGCTCCATTCAGTTTGTGTTAGTGCTGTTACCACTTTACATCCCACCAGCAGCTAGAAGGTACACAGTTCTCTAAAACCCCTTCAGCATTTATAATTTGTAGACATTTTGCTGATGGAAACGACTGGTGTGAGCTGAAACCTTTTTGAATTTGAATTTGCATGTGTCTAATAATTCATTCTACTGAGCTTTAGGCATGTCCTTTTTTTTCTTTTCCTTTTTTTTTAAAGAGTGAGTACAACTTCCCTCCTCTTATTGACTTCTTGAAAAATTTCTCATGTGTTGAATATTCTTGCCTATTCCCTACCGCAGGGCATTTTTCAGGGCAGGTGTCATTTAGAGCCCTGCAGTCCATGTGACTATTAAGCAACCATTAGCACTGGGTTTAAAGCTGCTGTTGTGGGAAAGAGCCACAAGGCGGCAGCATTATTACGTTTTCATCTCTTGTTACTAGGGCAACAGAATCTTCCTGGAGGTAGTGTTCCGAGGTTGTAAATTAGAGTGGAATGTGCTGGGACAAGCCCCCAGAAGTTTATGTCTCCTTACTTAGGTTTGTTTTTTAAATTTAATTTCTATTTCTTATCTGAGTAAATTTGATTAGAGTGTTTTGATTGTCTGGCTGTACAGAAACTGCTCAATGATTCCTACATATGTCTGTTCATCTTCGGATTCTGTTACCATGTATGTGATTACAGAATGTATATTTTAAAGGTATTGGTGATTATATAATTCATACAGTTTATCTGTTATATGTTTTTATACACTTAACATACATTAGTATATGTATGTTAACCCCATAGTCCTAGTTTACCTATCCTCCCACCTTTCATTTTGTCTAACCATTAGTTTATTTCATAAGTCTGTGAGTGTCTTTTTCTGTGGAAATATGTTCATTGGTAGCTATCTTAGGATAACATGTATACATGTTATCATAGGATATTTGTCGTACCCTTTTGAGTTACTTAACCTTATATGATTATTTCTAGGCTCAACTGTAGTCCTGAAAACGGCATTGTTCATTTTTTTCCCGAGGCTACTATTCTATTTGGTACGTATACCACTTCTTCTTTGTCCATTCATCTGTTTATGAACCTTTTTTCTGCTTCCATGTCTTGGCTATTTCAATATTGCTGCAGTGCTCATTTGCCTGCCTGTGTCTTTCCGATTCAGGTGGTCTTAGGTTATAGGCCCAAAAGGTGACCTGCCGCATCATATGGTAGCTCAATTTTTACCTTTTCAACAGCTCAATTCAGTTTGCGTTAGTGCTGTTACCACTTTACATCCAACCAGGATCTAGAAGGTACACAGTTCTCTAAAACTCCTTCAGCATTTATAGTTTGTAGGCATTTTGCTGATGGAAATGACTGGTGTGAGCTGAAACCTTTTTGAATTTGCATTTGCATGTGTCTAATAATTCCTTATACTGAGGTTTAGGAATGTCCTGTTTTTTCTTTTCCTTTTTTTTTAAAGAGTGAGTACAACTTCCCTCCTCTTATTGACTTCTTGAAAAATTTCTAATGTGTTGAATTTTCTTGCCTATTCCCTACCCCAGGGCATTTTTCAGGGCAGGTGTCATTTAGAGCCCTGCAGTCCTTGTGACTATTAAGCAAACTTTAGCACTGGGTTTAAAGCTGCTGTTGTGGGAAAGAGCCACAAGGCAGCAGCATTATTACGTTCTCATCTCTTGTTACTAGAGCAACAGAATCTTCCTGGAGGTAGTGTTCCGAGGTTGTAAATTAGAGTGGAATGTGCTGGGACAAGCCCCCAGAAGTTTATGTCACCTTACTTATGTTTGTTTTTTTAAATTTAATTTCTATTTCTTATCGGAGTAAATTTGATTAGAGTGTTTTGATTGCCTGGCTGTACAGGATCTGCTCAGTGATTCATACATATGTCTGTTCATCTTCGGGTCCTCTTAACATGTATGTGATTACAAAATGTATATTTTAAAGGTATTGGTGATTATATAATTCATACAGTTTATCTGTTACATGTTTTTATACACTTAACATACATTAGTATATGTATGTTAACCCCATAGTCCTAATTTACCCATCCTCCCACCTTTCATTTTGGCTAACCATTAGTTTATTTCATAAGTCTGTGAGTGTTTTTTCTGTGGAAATATGTTCATTGGTAGCAATCGTAGGATAACATGTATAAATGTTATCATAGGATATTTGTCGTACCCTTTTGAGTTACTTAACCTTATATGATTATTTCTAGGCTCAACTGTAGTCCTGAAAACGGCATTGTTCATTTTTTTCCCGAGGCTACTATTCTATTTGGTACGTATACCACTTCTTCTTTGTCCATTCATCTGTTTATGAACCTTTTTTCTGCTTCCATGTCTTGGCTATTTCAATATTGCTGCAGTGCTCATTTGCCTGCCTGTGTCTTTCCGATTCAGGTGGCCTTAGGTTATAGGCCCAAAAGGTGACCTGCCGCATCATATGGTAGCTCAATTTTTACCTTTTCAAGCAGCTCCATTCAGTTTGCGTTAGTGCTGTTACCACTTTACATCCCACCAGCAGCTAGAAGGTACACAGTTCTCTAAAACCCCTTCAGCATTTATAGTTTATAGACATTTTGCTGATGGAAATGACTGGTGTGAGCTGAAACCTTGTTGAATTTGAATTTGCATGTGTCTAATAATTCCTTATACTGAGCTTTAGGCATGTCCTGTTTTTTCTTTTCCTTTTTTTTTAAAGAGTGAGTACAACTTCCCTCCTCTTATTGACTTCTTGAAAAATTTCTAATGTGTTGAATTTTCTTGCCTATTCCCTACCCCAGGGCATTTTTCAGGGCAGGTGTCATTTAGAGCCCTGCAGTCCTTGTGACTATTAAGCAAACTTTAGCACTGGGTTTAAAGCTGCTGTTGTGGGAAAGAGCCACAAGGCAGCAGCATTATTACGTTCTCATCTCTTGTTACTAGAGCAACAGAATCTTCCTGGAGGTAGTGTTCCGAGGTTGTAAATTAGAGTGGAATGTGCTGGGACAAGCCCCCAGAAGTTTATGTCACCTTACTTATGTTTGTTTTTTAAATTTAATTCTATTTCTTTTTGGAGTAAATTTGATTAGAGTCTTTTGATTGTCTGGCTGTACAGAATCTGCTCAATGATTCCTACATATGTCTGTTCATCTTCGGATTCTGTTACCATGTATGTGAATACAGAATGTATATTTTAAAGGTATTGGTGATTATATAATTCATATAGTTTATCTGTTATATGTTTATATGCATGTAACATACATTAGTATATTTATGTTAATCCCATAGTCCTAATTTACCCATCCTCCCCCCTTTCATTTTGGCTAACCATTAGTTTATTTCATAAGTCTGTGAGTGTCTTTTTCTGTGGAAATATGTTCATTGGTAGCAATCTTAGGATAACATGTATAAATGATATCATAGGATATTTGTCATACCCTTTTGACTTACTTAACCTTATATTATTATTTCTAGGCTCTATTGTAGTCCTGAAAACGGTATTGTTCATTTTTTTCCCGAGGCTACTATTCTATTTGGTACGTATACCACTTCTTCTTTGTCCATTCATCTGTTTATGAACCTTTTTTCTGCTTCCATGTCTTGGCTATTTCAATATTGCTGCAGTGCTCATTTGCCTGCCTGTGTCTTTCCGATTCAGGTGGTCTTAGGTTATAGGCCCAAAAGGTGACCTGCCGCATCATATGGTAGCTCAATTTTTACCTTTTCAACAGCTCAATTCAGTTTGCGTTAGTGCTGTTACCACTTTACATCCAACCAGGATCTAGAAGGTACACAGTTCTCTAAAACTCCTTCAGCATTTATAGTTTGTAGACATTTTGCTGATGGAAATGACTGGTGTGAGCTGAAACCTTTTTGAATTTGCATTTGCATGTGTCTAATAATTCCTTATACTGAGGTTTAGGAATGTCCTGTTTTTTCTTTTCCTTTTTTTTTAAAGAGTGAGTACAACTTCCCTCCTCTTATTGACTTCTTGAAAAATTTCTAATGTGTTGAATTTTCTTGCCTATTCCCTACCCCAGGGCATTTTTAAGGGCAGGTGTCATTTAGAGCCCTGCAGTCCTTGTGACGATTAAGCAAACTTTAGCACTGGGTTTAAAGCTGCTGTTGTGGGAAACAGCCACAAGGCGGCAGCATTATTACGTTCTCAACTCTTGTTACAAGGGCAACAGAATCTTCCTGGAGGTAGTGTTCTGAGGTTGTAAATTAGAGTGGAATGTGCTGGGACAAGCCCCCAGAAGTTTATGTCTCCTTACTTATGTTTGTTTTTTAAATTTCATTTCTATTTCTTATCAGCGTAAATTTGATTAGAGTGTTTTGATTGCCTGGCTGTACAGGATCTGCTCAATGATTCATACATATGTCTGTTCATCTTCGGGTCCTGTTACCATGTATGTGATTACAAAATGTATATTTTAAAGGTATTGGTGATTATATAATTCATACAGTTTATCTGTTATATGTTGTTGTACACTTAACATACATTAGTATATGTATGTTAACCCCATAGTCCTAATTTACCCATCCTCCCACCTTTCATTTTGCTGACCATTAGTTTATTTCATAAGTCTGTGAGTGTCTTTTTCTGTGGAAATATGTTCATTGGTAGCAATCTTAGGATAACATGTATAAATGTTTTCATAGGATATTTGTCGTACCCTTTTGAGTTACTTAACGTTATATGATTATTTCTAGGCTCAACTGTAGTCCTGAAAACGGCATTGTTCATTTTTTTCCCGAGGCTACTATTCTATTTGGTACGTATACCACTTCTTCTTTGTCCATTCATCTGTTTATGAACCTTTTTTCTGCTTCCATGTCTTGGCTATTTCAATATTGCTGCACTGCTCATTTGCCTGCCTGTGTCTTTCCCATTCAGGTGGTCTTAGGTTATAGGCCCAAAAGGTGACCTGCCGCATCATATGGTAGCTCAATTTTTATCTTTTCAAGCAGCTCCATTCAGTTTGT
This sequence comes from Balaenoptera borealis, assembly GCF_965194805.1. NCBI lineage: Eukaryota > Metazoa > Chordata > Mammalia > Artiodactyla > Balaenopteridae > Balaenoptera > Balaenoptera borealis. The sequence continues at coordinate 23,131 of NW_028122424.1, read as the reverse complement.
GTTAGTGCTGTTACCACTTTACATCCCAACAGCAGCTAGAAGGTACACAGTTCTCTAAAACCCCTTCAGCATTTATAGTTTGTAGACATTTTGCTGATGGAAACAACTGGTGTGAGCTGAAACCTTTTTGAATTTGAATTTGCATGTGTCTAATAATTCATTCTACTGAGCTTTAGGCATGTCCTTTTTTTTCTTTTCCTTTTTTTTTAAAGAGTGAGTACAACTTCCCTCCTCTTATTGATTTCTTGAAAAATTTCTCATGTGTTGAATATTCTTGCCTATTCCCTACCCCAGGGCATTTTTCAGGGCAGGTGTCATTTAGAGCCCTGCAGTCCATGTGACTATTAAGCAACCATTAGCACTGGGTTTAAAGCTGCTGTTGTGGGAAAGAGCCACAAGGCGGCAGCATTATTACGTTCTCATCTCTTGTTACTAGGGCAACAGAATCTTCCTGGAGGTAGTGTTCCGAGGTTGTAAATTAGAGTGGAATGTGCTGGGACAAGCCCCCAGAAGTTTATGTCTCCTTACTTAGGTTTGTTTTTTAAATTTAATTTCTATTTCTTATCTGAGTAAATTTGATTAGAGTGTTTTGATTGTCTGGCTGTACAGAAACTGCTCAATGATTCCTACATATGTCTGTTCATCTTCGGATTCTGTTACCATGTATGTGATTACAGAATGTATATTTTAAAGGTATTGGTGATTATATAATTCATACAGTTTATCTGTTATATGTTTTTATACACTTAACATACATTAGTATATGTATGTTAACCCCATAGTCCTAGTTTACCTATCCTCCCACCTTTCATTTTGTCTAACCATTAGTTTATTTCATAAGTCTGTGAGTGTCTTTTTCTGTGGAAATATGTTCATTGGTAGCTATCTTAGGATAACATGTATAAATGTTATCATAGGATATTTGTCGTACCCTTTTGAGTTACTTAACCTTATATGATTATTTCTAGGCTCAACTGTAGTCCTGAAAACGGCATTGTTCATTTTTTTCCCGAGGCTACTATTCTATTTGGTACGTATACCACTTCTTCTTTGTCCATTCATCTGTTTATGAACCTTTTTTCTGCTTCCATGTCTTGGCTATTTCAATATTGCTGCAGTGCTCATTTGCCTGCCTGTGTCTTTCCGATTCAGGTGGTCTTAGGTTATAGGCCCAAAGGGTGACCTGCTGCATCATATGGTAGCTCAATTTTTACCTTTTCAAGAAGCTCCATTCAGTTTGCGTTAGTGCTGTTACCACTTTACATCCCACCAGCAGCTAGAAGGTACACAGTTCTCTAAAACCCCTTCAGCATTTATAGTTTATAGACATTTTGCTGATGGAAATGACTGGTGTGAGCTGAAACCTTTTTGAATTTGAATTTGCATGTGTCTAATAATTCCTTATACTGAGCTTTAGGCATGTCCTTTTTTTTCTTTTCCTTTTTTTTTAAAGAGTGAGTACAACTTCCCTCCTCTTATTGACTTCTTGAAAAATTTCTCATGTGTTGAATTTTCTTGCCTATTCCCTACCCCAGGGCATTTTTCAGGGCAGGTGTCATTTAGAGCCCTGCAGTCCTTGTGACTATTAAGGAACTATTAGTACTGGGTTTAAAGCTGCTGTTGTGGGAAACAGCCACAAGGCCGCAGCATTATTACGTTCTCAACTCTTGTTACTACGGCAAGAGAGTCTTCCTGGAGGCAGTGTTCCGAGGTTGTAAATTAGAGTGGAATGTGCTGGGACAAGCCCCCAGAAGTTTATGTCTCCTTACTAAGTTTGTTTTTTAAATTTAATTTCTATTTCTTATCAGAGTAAATTTGATTAGAGTGTTTTGATTGCCTGGCTGTACAGAATCTGCTCAATGATTCATACATATGTCTGTTCATCTTCGGGTCCTGTTACCATGTATGTGATTACAAAATGTATATTTTAAAGGTATTGGTGATTATATAATTCATACAGTTTATCTGTTATATGTTGTTATACACTTAACATACATTAGTATATGTATGTTAACCCCATAGTCCTAATTTACCCATCCTCCCACCTTTCATTTTGCTGACCATTAGTTTATTTCATAAGTCTGTGAGTGTCTTTTTCTGTGGAAATATGTTCATTGGTAGCAATCTTAGGATAACATGTATAAATGTTTTCATAGGATATTTGTCGTACCCTTTTGAGTTACTTAACGTTATATGATTATTTCTAGGCTCAACTGTAGTCCTGAAAACGGCATTGTTCATTTTTTTCCCGAGGCTACTATTCTATTTGGTACGTATACCACTTCTTCTTTGTCCATTCATCTGTTTATGAACCTTTTTTCTGCTTCCATGTCTTGGCTATTTCAATATTGCTGCAGTGCTCATTTGCCTGCCTGTGTCTTTCCGATTCAGGTGGTCTTAGGTTATAGGCCCAAAAGGTGACCTGCCGCATCATATGGTAGCTCAATTTTTACCTTTTCAACAGCTCAATTCAGTTTGCGTTAGTGCTGTTACCACTTTACATCCAACCAGGATCTAGAAGGTACACAGTTCTCTAAAACTCCTTCAGCATTTATAGTTTGTAGGCATTTTGCTGATGGAAATGACTGGTGTGAGCTGAAACCTTTTTGAATTTGCATTTGCATGTGTCTAATAATTCCTTATACTGAGGTTTAGGAATGTCCTGTTTTTTCTTTTCCTTTTTTTTTAAAGAGTGAGTACAACTTCCCTCCTCTTATTGACTTCTTGAAAAATTTCTAATGTGTTGAATTTTCTTGCCTATTCCCTACCCCAGGGCATTTTTAAGGGCAGGTGTCATTTAGAGCCCTGCAGTCCTTGTGACTATTAAGCAAACTTTAGCACTGGGTTTAAAGCTGCTGTTGTGGGAAAGAGCCACAAGGCAGCAGCATTATTACGTTCTCATCTCTTGTTACTAGAGCAACAGAATCTTCCTGGAGGTAATGTTCCGAGGTTGTAAATTAGAGTGGAATGTGCTGGGACAAGCCCCCAGAAGTTTATGTCACCTTACTTATGTTTGTTTTTTTAAATTTAATTTCTATTTCTTATCGGAGTCAATTTGATTAGAGTTTTTTGATTGCCTGGCTGTACAGGATCTGCTCAGTGATTCATACATATGTCTTTTCATCTTCGGGTCCTCTTAACATGTATGTGATTACAAAATATATATTTTAAAGGTATTGGTGATTATATAATTCATACAGTTTATCTGTTACATGTTTTTATACACTTAACATACATTAGTATATGTATGTTAACCCCATAGTCCTAATTTACCCATCCTCCCACCTTTCATTTTGGCTAACCATTAGTTTATTTCATAAGTCTGTGAGTGTTTTTTCTGTGGAAATATGTTCATTGGTAGCAATCGTAGGATAACATGTATAAATGTTATCATAGGATATTTGTCGTACCCTTTTGAGTTACTTAACCTTATATGATTATTTCTAGGCTCAACTGTAGTCCTGAAAACGGCATTGTTCATTTTTTTCCCGAGGCTACTATTCTATTTGGTACGTATACCACTTCTTCTTTGTCCATTCATCTGTTTATGAACCTTTTTTCTGCTTCCATGTCTTGGCTATTTCAATATTGCTGCACTGCTCATTTGCCTGCCTGTGTCTTTCCGATTCAGGTGGTCTTAGGTTATAGGCCCAAAAGGTGACCTGCCGCATCATATGGTAGCTCAATTTTTATCTTTTCAAGCAGCTCCATTCAGTTTGTGTTAGTGCTGTTACCACTTTACATCCCACCAGCAGCTAGAAGGTACACAGTTCTCTAAAACCCCTTCAGCATTCATAGTTTGTAGACATTTTGCTGATGGAAACGATTGGTGTGAGCTGAAACCTTTTTCCATTTGAATTTGCATGTGTCTAATAATTCATTCTACTGAGCTTTAGGCATGTCCTTTTTTTTCTTTTCCTTTTTTTTTAAAGAATGAGTACAACTTCCCTCCTCTTATTGATTTCTTGAAAAATTTCTCATGTGTTGAATATTCTTGCCTATTCCTTACCCCAGGGCATTTTTCAGGGCAGGTGTCATTTAGAGCCCTGCAGTCCATGTGACTATTAAGCAACCATTAGCACTGGGTTTAAAGCTGCTGTTGTGGGAAAGAGCCACAAGGCGGCAGCATTATTACGTTCTCATCTCTTGTTACTAGGGCAACAGAATCTTCCTGGAGGTAGTGTTCCGAGGTTGTAAATTAGAGTGGAATGTGCTGGGACAAGCCCCCAGAAGTTTATGTCTCCTTACTTAGGTTTGTTTTTTAAATTAAATTTCTATTTCTTATCGGAGTAAATTTGATTAGAGTGTTTTGATTGTCTGGCTGTACAGAAACTGCTCAATGATTCCTACATATGTCTGTTCATCTTCGGATTCTGTTACCATGTATGTGATTACAGAATGTATATTTTAAAGGTATTGGTGATTATATAATTCATACAGTTTATCTGTTATATGTTTTTATACACTTAACATCCATTAGTATATGTATGTTAACCCCATAGTCCTAATTTACCCGTCCTCCCACCTTTCATTTTGCCTAACAATTAGTTTATTTCATAAGTCTGTGAGTGTCTTTTTCTGTGGAAATATGTTCATTGGTAGCAATCTTAGGATAACATGTATAAATGATATCATAGGATAATTGTCATACCCTTTTGACTTACTTAACCTTATATGATTATTTCTAGGCTCTACTGTAGTCCTGAAAACGGCATTGTTCATTTTTTCCCCGAGGCTACTATTCCATTCTGTCCATATACCACTTCTTCTCTGTCCATTCATCTGTTTATGGACATTTTTTTTGCTTCCATGTCTTTGCTATTTCAATATTGCTGCAGTGCACATTTGACTGCCTGTGTCTTTCCGATTCTGGTAGTCTTAGGTTATAAGCCCAAGAGGTGCCCTGCCGCATCATATGGTAGCTCAATTTTTACCTTTTCAAGCAGCTCCATTCAGTTTGCGTTAGTGCTGTTACCACTTTACATCCCACCAGCAGCTAGAAGGTACACAGTTCTCTAAAACCCCTTCAGCATTTATAGTTTAAAGACATTTTGCTGATGGAAATGACTGGTGTGAGCTGAAACCTTTTTGAATTTGAATTTGCATGTGTCTAATAATTCCTTATACTGAGCTTTAGGCATGTCCTTTTTTTTCTTTTCCTTTTTTTTTAAAGAGTGAGTACAACTTCCCTCCTCTTATTGACTTCTTGAAAAATTTCTCATGTGTTGAATTTTCTTGCCTATTCCCTACCGCAGGGCATTTTTCAGGGCAGGTGTCATTTAGAGCCCTGCAGTCCTTGTGACCATTAAGCAACCATTAGCACTGGGTTTAATGCTGCTGTTGTGGGAAACAGCCACAAGGCGGCAGCATTATTACGTTTTCATCTCTTGTTACTAGGGCAACAGAATCTTCCTGGAGGTAGTGTTCCGTGGTTGTAAATTAGAGTGCAATGTGCTGGGACGAGCCCCCAGAAGTTTATGTCTCCTTACTTATGTTTGTTTTTTAAATTTAATTCTATTTCTTTTTGGAATAAATTTGATTAGAGTTTTTTGATTGTCTGGCTGTACAGAATCTGCTCAATGATTCCTACATATGTCTGTTCATCTTCGGATTCTGTTACCATGTATGTGAATACAGAATGTATATTTTAAAGGTATTGGTGATTATATAATTCATATAGTTTATCTGTTATATGTTTATATGCATGTAACATACATTAGTATATTTATGTTAATCCCATAGTCCTAATTTACCCATCCTCCCCCCTTTCATTTTGGCTAACCATTAGTTTATTTCATAAGTCTGTGAGTGTCTTTTTCTGTGGAAATATGTTCATTGGTAGCAATCTTAGGATAACATGTATAAATGATATCATAGGATATTTGTCATACCCTTTTGACTTACTTAACCTTATATTATTATTTCTAGGCTCTACTGTAGTCCTGAAAACGGCATTGTTCATTTTTTTCCCGAGGCTACTATTCCATTCTGTCCATATACCACTTCTTCTCTGTCCATTCATCTGTTTATGGACCTTTTTTTGCTTCCATGTCTTGGCTATTTCAGTATTGCTGCAGTGCACATTTGACTGCCTGTGTCTTTCCGATTCTGGTGGTCTTAGGTTATAAGCCCGAGAGGTGCCCTGCCGCATCATATGGTAGCTCAATTTCTACCTTTTCAAGCGGCTCCATTCAGTTTGCGTTAGTGCTGTTACCACTTTACATCCCAGCAGCAGATAGAAGGTACACATTTCTCTAAAACCCCTTCAGCATTTATAGTTTGTAGACTTTTGCTGATGGCCATTTGACTGTTGTGAGCTGAAACCTTTATGGAGGTTGGATACGCATGTGGCGAATAATTCCTTATACTGATCTTTAGGCATATCCTTCTTCTTCTTTTCCTTTTTTTGTTAAAGTGTGAGTACAACTTCCCTCTTCATATTCACTTTTTGAAAAATTTCTCATGTGTTGAATTTTCTTGCCTATTCCCTACCCAAGGGCACTTTTTGAGGGCAGGTGTCATTTAGACCCCTGCAGTCGTTGTGACTATTAAGCAACCATTAGCACTGGGTTTAAAGCTGCTGTTGTGGGAAACAGCCACAAGGCGGCAGCATTATTACGTTCTCAACTCTTGTTACTAGGGCAACAGAATCTTCCTGGAGGTAGTGTTCTGAGGTTGTAAATTAGAGTGGAATGTGCTGGGACAAGCCCCCAGAAGTTTATGTCTCCTTACTTATGTTTGTTTTTTAAATTTCATTTCTATTTCTTATCAGCGTAAATTTGATTAGAGTGTTTTGATTGCCTGGCTGTACAGGATCTGCTCAATGATTCATACATATGTCTGTTCATCTTCGGGTCCTGTTACCATGTATGTGATTACAAAATGTATATTTTAAAGGTATTGGTGATTATATAATTCATACAGTTTATCTGTTATATGTTGTTATACACTTAACATACATTAGTATATGTATGTTAACCCCATAGTCCTAATTTACCCATCCTCCCACCTTTCATTTTGCTGACCATTAGTTTATTTCATAAGTCTGTGAGTGTCTTTTTCTGTGGAAATATGTTCATTGGTAGCAATCTTAGGATAACATGTATAAATATTATCATAGGATATTTGTCGTACCCTTTTGAGTTACTTAACCTTATATGATTATTTCTAGGCTCAACTGTAGTCCTGAAAACGGCATTGTTCATTTTTTTCCCGAGGCTACTATTCTATTTGGTACGTATACCACTTCTTCTTTGTCCATTCATCTGTTTATGAACCTTTTTTCTGCTTCCATGTCTTGGCTATTTCAATATTGCTGCAGTGCTCATTTGCCTGCCTGTGTCTTTCCGATTCAGGTGGTCTTAGGTTATAGGCCCAAAGGGTGACCTGCTGCATCATATGGTAGCTAAATTTTTACCTTTTCAAGCAGCTCCATTCAGTTTGCGTTAGTGCTGTTACCACTTTACATCCCACCAGCAGCTAGAAGGTACACAGTTCTCTAAAACCCCTTCAGCATTTATAGTTTATAGACATTTTGCTGATGGAAATGACTGGTGTGAGCTGAAACCTTTTTGAATTTGAATTTGCATGTGTCTAGTAATTCATTCTACTGAGCTTTAGGCATGTCCTTTTTTTTCTTTTCCTTTTTTTTAAAGAGTGAGTACAACTTCCCTCCTCTTATTGACTTCTTGAAAAATTTCTCATGTGTTGAATTTTCTTGCCTATTCCCTACCCCAGGGCATTTTTCAGGGCAGGTGTCATTTAGAGCCCTGCAGTCCTTGTGACTATTAAGGAACTATTAGTACTGGGTTTAAAGCTGCTGTTGTGGGAAACAGCCACAAGGCCGCAGCATTATTACGTTCTCAACTCTTGTTACTACGGCAACAGAGTCTTCCTGGAGGTAGTGTTCCGAGGTTGTAAATTAGAGTGGAATGTGCTGGGACAAGCCCCCAGAAGTTTATGTCTCCTTACTTATGTTTGTTTTTTAAATTTAATTTCTATTTCTTATCAGAGTAAATTTGATTAGAGTGTTTTGATTGCCTGGCTGTACAGAATCTGCTCAATGATTCATACATATGTCTGTTCATCTTCGGGTCCTGTTACCATGTATGTGATTACAAAATGTATATTTTAAAGGTATTGGTGATTATATAATTCATACAGTTTATCTGTTATATGTTGTTATACACTTAACATACATTAGTATATGTATGTTAACCCCATAGTCCTAATTTACCCATCCTCCCACCTTTCATTTTGCTGACCATTAGTTTATTTCATAAGTCTGTGAGTGTCTTTTTCTGTGGAAATATGTTCATTGGTAGCAATCTTAGGATAACATGTATAAATGTTTTCATAGGATATTTGTCGTACCCTTTTGAGTTACTTAACGTTATATGATTATTTCTAGGCTCAACTGTAGTCCTGAAAACGGCATTGTTCATTTTTTTCCCGAGGCTACTATTCTATTTGGTACGTATACCACTTCTTCTTTGTCCATTCATCTGTTTATGAACCTTTTTTCTGCTTCCATGTCTTGGCTATTTCAATATTGCTGCACTGCTCATTTGCCTGCCTGTGTCTTTCCCATTCAGGTGGTCTTAGGTTATAGGCCCAAAAGGTGACCTGCCGCATCATATGGTAGCTCAATTTTTATCTTTTCAAGCAGCTCCATTCAGTTTGTGTTAGTGCTGTTACCATTTTACATCCCACCAGCCGCTAGAAGGTACACAGTTCTCTAAAACCCCTTCAGCATTTATAGTTTGTAGACATTTTGCTGATGGAAACGACTGGTGTGAGCTGAAACCTTTTTGAATTTGAATTTGCATGTGTCTAATAATTCATTCTACTGAGCTTTAGGCATGTCCTTTTTTTTCTTTTCCTTTTTTTTTAAAGAGTGAGTACAACTTCCCTCCTCTTATTGACTTCTTGAAAAATTTCTCATGTGTTGAATATTCTTGCCTATTCCCTACCCCAGGGCATTTTTCAGGGCAGGTGTCATTTAGAGCCCTGCAGTCCATGTGACTATTAAGCAACCATTAGCACTGGGTTTAAAGCTGCTGTTGTGGGAAAGAGCCACAAGGCGGCAGCATTATTACGTTCTCATCTCTTGTTACTAGGGCAACAGAATCTTCCTGGAGGTAGTGTTCCGAGGTTGTAAATTAGAGTGGAATGTGCTGGGACAAGCCCCCAGAAGTTTATGTCTCCTTACTTAGGTTTGTTTTTTAAATTTAATTTCTATTTCTTATCTGAGTAAATTTGATTAGAGTGTTTTGATTGTCTGGCTGTACAGAAACTGCTCAATGATTCCTACATATGTCTGTTCATCTTCGGATTCTGTTACCATGTATGTGATTACAGAATGTATATTTTAAAGGTATTGGTGATTATATAATTCATACAGTTTATCTGTTATATGTTTTTATACACTTAACATACATTAGTATATGTATGTTAACCCCATAGTCCTAGTTTACCTATCCTCCCACCTTTCATTTTGTCTAACCATTAGTTTATTTCATAAGTCTGTGAGTGTCTTTTTCTGTGGAAATATGTTCATTGGTAGCTATCTTAGGATAACATGTATAAATGTTATCATAGGATATTTGTCGTACCCTTTTGAGTTACTTAACCTTATATGATTATTTCTAGGCTCAACTGTAGTCCTGAAAACGGCATTGTTCATTTTTTTCCCGAGGCTACTATTCTATTTGGTACGTATACCACTTCTTCTTTGTCCATTCATCTGTTTATGAACCTTTTTTCTGCTTCCATGTCTTGGCTATTTCAATATTGCTGCAGTGCTCATTTGCCTGCCTGTGTCTTTCCGATTCAGGTGGTCTTAGGTTATAGGCCCAAAGGGTGACCTGCTGCATCATATGGTAGCTCAATTTTTACCTTTTCAAGAAGCTCCATTCAGTTTGCGTTAGTGCTGTTACCACTTTACATCCCACCAGCAGCTAGAAGGTACACAGTTCTCTAAAACCCCTTCAGCATTTATAGTTTATAGACATTTTGCTGATGGAAATGACTGGTGTGAGCTGAAACCTTTTTGAATTTGAATTTGCATGTGTCTAATAATTCCTTATACTGAGCTTTAGGCATGTCCTTTTTTTTCTTTTCCTTTTTTTTTAAAGAGTGAGTACAACTTCCCTCCTCTTATTGACTTCTTGAAAAATTTCTCATGTGTTGAATTTTCTTGCCTATTCCCTACCCCAGGGCATTTTTCAGGGCAGGTGTCATTTAGAGCCCTGCAGTCCTTGTGACTATTAAGGAACTATTAGTACTGGGTTTAAAGCTGCTGTTGTGGGAAACAGCCACAAGGCGGCAGCATTATTACGTTCTCAACTCTTGTTACTACGGCAAGAGAGTCTTCCTGGAGGCAGTGTTCCGAGGTTGTAAATTAGAGTGGAATGTGCTGGGACAAGCCCCCAGAAGTTTATGTCTCCTTACTTATGTTTGTTTTTTAAATTTAATTTCTATTTCTTATCAGAGTAAATTTGATTAGAGTGTTTTGATTGCCTGGCTGTACAGAATCTGCTCAATGATTCATACATATGTCTGTTCATCTTCGGGTCCTGTTACCATGTATGTGATTACAAAATGTATATTTTAAAGGTATTGGTGATTATATAATTCATACAGTTTATCTGTTATATGTTGTTATACACTTAACATACATTAGTATATGTATGTTAACCCCATAGTCCTAATTTACCCATCCTCCCACCTTTCATTTTGCTGACCATTAGTTTATTTCATAAGTCTGTGAGTGTCTTTTTCTGTGGAAATATGTTCATTGGTAGCAATCTTAGGATAACATGTATAAATGTTTTCATAGGATATTTGTCGTACCCTTTTGAGTTACTTAACGTTATATGATTATTTCTAGGCTCAACTGTAGTCCTGAAAACGGCATTGTTCATTTTTTTCCCGAGGCTACTATTCTATTTGGTACGTATACCACTTCTTCTTTGTCCATTCATCTGTTTATGAACCTTTTTTCTGCTTCCATGTCTTGGCTATTTCAATATTGCTGCACTGCTCATTTGCCTGCCTGTGTCTTTTCCATTCAGGTGGTCTTAGGTTATAGGCCCAAAAGGTGACCTGCCGCATCATAAGGTAGCTCAATTTTTATCTTTTCAAGCAGCTCCATTCAGTTTGTGTTAGTGCTGTTACCACTTTACATCCCACCAGCAGCTAGAAGGTACACAGTTCTCTAAAACCCCTTCAGCATTTATAATTTGTAGACATTTTGCTGATGGAAACGATTGGTGTGAGCTGAAACCTTTTTCCATTTGAATTTGCATGTGTCTAATAATTCATTCTACTGAGCTTTAGGCATGTCCTTTTTTTTCTTTTCCTTTTTTTTTAAAGAGTGAGTACAACTTCCCTCCTCTTATTGACTTCTTGAAAAATTTCTCATGTGTTGAATATTCTTGCCTATTCCCTACCCCAGGGCATTTTTCAGGGCAGGTGTCATTTAGAGCCCTGCAGTCCATGTGACTATTAAGCAACCATTAGCACTGGGTTTAAAGCTGCTGTTGTGGGAAAGAGCCACAAGGCGGCAGCATTATTACGTTCTCATCTCTTGTTACTACGGCAACAGAGTCTTCCTGGAGGTAGTGTTCCGAGGTTGTAAATTAGAGTGGAATGTGCTGGGACAAGCCCCCAGAAGTTTATGTCTCCTTACTTATGTTTGTTTTTTAAATTTAATTTCTATTTCTTATCAGAGTAAATTTGATTAGAGTGTTTTGATTGCCTGGCTGTACAGAATCTGCTCAATGATTCATACATATGTCTGTTCATCTTCGGGTCCTGTTACCATGTATGTGATTACAAAATGTATATTTTAAAGGTATTGGTGATTATATAATTCATACAGTTTATCTGTTATATGTTGTTATACACTTAACATACATTAGTATATGTATGTTAACCCCATAGTCCTAATTTACCCATCCTCCCACCTTTCATTTTGCTGACCATTAGTTTATTTCATAAGTCTGTGAGTGTCTTTTTCTGTGGAAATATGTTCATTGGTAGCAATCTTAGGATAACATGTATAAATGTTTTCATAGGATATTTGTCGTACCCTTTTGAGTTACTTAACGTTATATGATTATTTCTAGGCTCAACTGTAGTCCTGAAAACGGCATTGTTCATTTTTTTCCCGAGGCTACTATTCTATTTGGTACGTATACCACTTCTTCTTTGTCCATTCATCTGTTTATGAACCTTTTTTCTGCTTCCATGTCTTGGCTATTTCAATATTGCTGCACTGCTCATTTGCCTGCCTGTGTCTTTCCCATTCAGGTGGTCTTAGGTTATAGGCCCAAAAGGTGACCTGCCGCATCATATGGTAGCTCAATTTTTATCTTTTCAAGCAGCTCCATTCAGTTTGTGTTAGTGCTGTTACCACTTTACATCCCAACAGCAGCTAGAAGGTACACAGTTCTCTAAAACCCCTTCAGCATTTATAGTTTGTAGACATTTTGCTGATGGAAACGACTGGTGTGAGCTGAAACCTTTTTGAATTTGAATTTGCATGTGTCTAATAATTCATTCTACTGAGCTTTAGGCATGTCCTTTTTTTTCTTTTCCTTTTTTTTTAAAGAGTGAGTACAACTTCCCTCCTCTTATTGATTTCTTGAAAAATTTCTCATGTGTTGAATATTCTTGCCTATTCCCTACCCCAGGGCATTTTTCAGGGCAGGTGTCATTTAGAGCCCTGCAGTCCATGTGACTATTAAGCAACCATTAGCACTGTGTTTAAAGCTGCTGTTGTGGGAAAGAGCCACAAGGCGGCAGCATTATTACGTTCTCATCTCTTGTTACTAGGGCAACAGAATCTTCCTGGAGGTAGTGTTCCGAGGTTGTAAATTAGAGTGGAATGTGCTGGGACAAGCCCCCAGAAGTTTATGTCTCCTTACTTAGGTTTGTTTTTTAAATTTAATTTCTATTTCTTATCTGAGTAAATTTGATTAGAGTGTTTTGATTGTCTGGCTGTACAGAAACTGCTCAATGATTCCTACATATGTCTGTTCATCTTCGGATTCTGTTACCATGTATGTGATTACAGAATGTATATTTTAAAGGTATTGGTGATTATATAATTCATACAGTTTATCTGTTATATGTTTTTATACACTTAACATACATTAGTATATGTATGTTAACCCCATAGTCCTAGTTTACCTATCCTCCCACCTTTCATTTTGTCTAACCATTAGTTTATTTCATAAGTCTGTGAGTGTCTTTTTCTGTGGAAATATGTTCATTGGTAGCTATCTTAGGATAACATGTATAAATGTTATCATAGGATATTTGTCGTACCCTTTTGAGTTACTTAACCTTATATGATTATTTCTAGGCTCAACTGTAGTCCTGAAAACGGCATTGTTCATTTTTTTCCCGAGGCTACTATTCTATTTGGTACGTATACCACTTCTTCTTTGTCCATTCATCTGTTTATGAACCTTTTTTCTGCTTCCATGTCTTGGCTATTTCAATATTGCTGCACTGCTCATTTGCCTGCCTGTGTCTTTCCCATTCAGGTGGTCTTAGGTTATAGGCCCAAAAGGTGACCTGCCGCATCATATGGTAGCTCAATTTTTATCTTTTCAAGCAGCTCCATTCAGTTTGTGTTAGTGCTGTTACCACTTTACATCCCACCAGCAGCTAGAAGGTACACAGTTCTCTAAAACCCCTTCAGCATTTATAGTTTGTAGACATTTTGCTGATGGAAACGACTGGTGTGAGCTGAAACCTTTTTGAATTTGAATTTGCATGTGTCTAATAATTCATTCTACTGAGCTTTAGGCATGTCCTTTTTTTTCTTTTCCTTTTTTTTTAAAGAGTGAGTACAACTTCCCTCCTCTTATTGACTTCTTGAAAAATTTCTCATGTGTTGAATATTCTTGCCTATTCCCTACCCCAGGGCATTTTTCAGGGCAGGTGTCATTTAGAGCCCTGCAGTCCATGTGACTATTAAGCAACCATTAGCACTGGGTTTAAAGCTGCTGTTGTGGGAAAGAGCCACAAGGCGGCAGCATTATTACGTTCTCATCTCTTGTTACTAGGGCAACAGAATCTTCCTGGAGGTAGTGTTCCGAGGTTGTAAATTAGAGTGGAATGTGCTGGGACAAGCCCCCAGAAGTTTATGTCTCCTTACTTAGGTTTGTTTTTTAAATTTAATTTCTATTTCTTATCTGAGTAAATTTGATTAGAGTGTTTTGATTGTCTGGCTGTACAGAAACTGCTCAATGATTCCTACATATGTCTGTTCATCTTCGGATTCTGTTACCATGTATGTGATTACAGAATGTATATTTTAAAGGTATTGGTGATTATATAATTCATACAGTTTATCTGTTATATGTTTTTATACACTTAACATACATTAGTATATGTATGTTAACCCCATAGTCCTAGTTTACCTATCCTCCCACCTTTCATTTTGTCTAACCATTAGTTTATTTCATAAGTCTGTGAGTGTCTTTTTCTGTGGAAATATGTTCATTGGTAGCTATCTTAGGATAACATGTATAAATGTTATCATAGGATATTTGTCGTACCCTTTTGAGTTACTTAACCTTATATGATTATTTCTAGGCTCAACTGTAGTCCTGAAAACGGCATTGTTCATTTTTTTCCCGAGGCTACTATTCTATTTGGTACGTATACCACTTCTTCTTTGTCCATTCATCTGTTTATGAACCTTTTTTCTGCTTCCATGTCTTGGCTATTTCAATATTGCTGCAGTGCTCATTTGCCTGCCTGTGTCTTTCCGATTCAGGTGGTCTTAGGTTATAGGCCCAAAGGGTGACCTGCTGCATCATATGGTAGCTCAATTTTTACCTTTTCAAGAAGCTCCATTCAGTTTGCGTTAGTGCTGTTACCACTTTACATCCCACCAGCAGCTAGAAGGTACACAGTTCTCTAAAACCCCTTCAGCATTTATAGTTTATAGACATTTTGCTGATGGAAATGACTGGTGTGAGCTGAAACCTTTTTGAATTTGAATTTGCATGTGTCTAATAATTCCTTATACTGAGCTTTAGGCATGTCCTTTTTTTTCTTTTCCTTTTTTTTTAAAGAGTGAGTACAACTTCCCTCCTCTTATTGACTTCTTGAAAAATTTCTCATGTGTTGAATTTTCTTGCCTATTCCCTACCCCAGGGCATTTTTCAGGGCAGGTGTCATTTAGAGCCCTGCAGTCCTTGTGACTATTAAGGAACTATTAGTACTGGGTTTAAAGCTGCTGTTGTGGGAAACAGCCACAAGGCGGCAGCATTATTACGTTCTCAACTCTTGTTACTACGGCAAGAGAGTCTTCCTGGAGGCAGTGTTCCGAGGTTGTAAATTAGAGTGGAATGTGCTGGGACAAGCCCCCAGAAGTTTATGTCTGCTTACTTATGTTTGTTTTTTAAATTTAATTTCTATTTCTTATCAGAGTAAATTTGATTAGAGTGTTTTGATTGCCTGGCTGTACAGAATCTGCTCAATGATTCATACATATGTCTGTTCATCTTCGGGTCCTGTTACCATGTATGTGATTACAAAATGTATATTTTAAAGGTATTGGTGATTATATAATTCATACAGTTTATCTGTTATATGTTGTTATACACTTAACATACATTAGTATATGTATGTTAACCCCATAGTCCTAATTTACCCATCCTCCCACCTTTCATTTTGCTGACCATTAGTTTATTTCATAAGTCTGTGAGTGTCTTTTTCTGTGGAAATATGTTCATTGGTAGCAATCTTAGGATAACATGTATAAATGTTTTCATAGGATATTTGTCGTACCCTTTTGAGTTACTTAACGTTATATGATTATTTCTAGGCTCAGCTGTAGTCCTGAAAACGGCATTGTTCATTTTTTTCCCGAGGCTACTATTCTATTTGGTACGTATACCACTTCTTCTTTGTCCATTCATCTGTTTATGAACCTTTTTTCTGCTTCCATGTCTTGGCTATTTCAATATTGCTGCACTGCTCATTTGCCTGCCTGTGTCTTTTCCATTCAGGTGGTCTTAGGTTATAGGCCCAAAAGGTGACCTGCCGCATCATATGGTAGCTCAATTTTTATCTTTTCAAGCAGCTCCATTCAGTTTGTGTTAGTGCTGTTACCACTTTACATCCCACCAGCAGCTAGAAGGTACACAGTTCTCTAAAACCCCTTCAGCATTTATAATTTGTAGACATTTTGCTGATGGAAACGACTGGTGTGAGCTGAAACCTTTTTGAATTTGAATTTGCATGTGTCTAATAATTCATTCTACTGAGCTTTAGGCATGTCCTTTTTTTTCTTTTCCTTTTTTTTTAAAGAGTGAGTACAACTTCCCTCCTCTTATTGACTTCTTGAAAAATTTCTCATGTGTTGAATATTCTTGCCTATTCCCTACCCCAGGGCATTTTTCAGGGCAGGTGTCATTTAGAGCCCTGCAGTCCATGTGACTATTAAGCAACCATTAGCACTGGGTTTAAAGCTGCTGTTGTGGGAAAGAGCCACAAGGCGGCAGCATTATTACGTTCTCATCTCTTGTTACTAGGGCAACAGAATCTTCCTGGAGGTAGTGTTCCGAGGTTGTAAATTAGAGTGGAATGTGCTGGGACAAGCCCCCAGAAGTTTATGTCTCCTTACTTAGGTTTGTTTTTTAAATTTAATTTCTATTTCTTATCTGAGTAAATTTGATTAGAGTGTTTTGATTGTCTGGCTGTACAGAAACTGCTCAATGATTCCTACATATGTCTGTTCATCTTCGGATTCTGTTACCATGTATGTGATTACAGAATGTATATTTTAAAGGTATTGGTGATTATATAATTCATACAGTTTATCTGTTATATGTTTTTATACACTTAACATACATTAGTATATGTATGTTAACCCCATAGTCCTAGTTTACCTATCCTCCCACCTTTCATTTTGTCTAACCATTAGTTTATTTCATAAGTCTGTGAGTGTCTTTTTCTGTGGAAATATGTTCATTGGTAGCTATCTTAGGATAACATGTATAAATGTTATCATAGGATATTTGTCGTACCCTTTTGAGTTACTTAACCTTATATGATTATTTCTAGGCTCAACTGTAGTCCTGAAAACGGCATTGTTCATTTTTTTCCCGAGGCTACTATTCTATTTGGTACGTATACCACTTCTTCTTTGTCCATTCATCTGTTTATGAACCTTTTTTCTGCTTCCATGTCTTGGCTATTTCAATATTGCTGCAGTGCTCATTTGCCTGCCTGTGTCTTTCCGATTCAGGTGGTCTTAGGTTATAGGCCCAAAAGGTGACCTGCCGCATCATATGGTAGCTCAATTTTTACCTTTTCAACAGCTCAATTCAGTTTGCGTTAGTGCTGTTACCACTTTACATCCAACCAGGATCTAGAAGGTACACAGTTCTCTAAAACTCCTTCAGCATTTATAGTTTGTAGGCATTTTGCTGATGGAAATGACTGGTGTGAGCTGAAACCTTTTTGAATTTGCATTTGCATGTGTCTAATAATTCCTTATACTGAGGTTTAGGAATGTCCTGTTTTTTCTTTTCCTTTTTTTTTAAAGAGTGAGTACAACTTCCCTCCTCTTATTGACTTCTTGAAAAATTTCTAATGTGTTGAATTTTCTTGCCTATTCCCTACCCCAGGGCATTTTTCAGGGCAGGTGTCATTTAGAGCCCTGCAGTCCTTGTGACTATTAAGCAAACTTTAGCACTGGGTTTAAAGCTGCTGTTGTGGGAAAGAGCCACAAGGCAGCAGCATTATTACGTTCTCATCTCTTGTTACTAGAGCAACAGAATCTTCCTGGAGGTAGTGTTCCGAGGTTGTAAATTAGAGTGGAATGTGCTGGGACAAGCCCCCAGAAGTTTATGTCACCTTACTTATGTTTGTTTTTTTAAATTTAATTTCTATTTCTTATCGGAGTAAATTTGATTAGAGTGTTTTGATTGCCTGGCTGTACAGGATCTGCTCAGTGATTCATACATATGTCTGTTCATCTTCGGGTCCTCTTAACATGTATGTGATTACAAAATGTATATTTTAAAGGTATTGGTGATTATATAATTCATACAGTTTATCTGTTACATGTTTTTATACACTTAACATACATTAGTATATGTATGTTAACCCCATAGTCCTAATTTACCCATCCTCCCACCTTTCATTTTGGCTAACCATTAGTTTATTTCATAAGTCTGTGAGTGTTTTTTCTGTGGAAATATGTTCATTGGTAGCAATCGTAGGATAACATGTATAAATGTTATCATAGGATATTTGTCGTACCCTTTTGAGTTACTTAACCTTATATGATTATTTCTAGGCTCAACTGTAGTCCTGAAAACGGCATTGTTCATTTTTTTCCCGAGGCTACTATTCTATTTGGTACGTATACCACTTCTTCTTTGTCCATTCATCTGTTTATGAACCTTTTTTCTGCTTCCATGTCTTGGCTATTTCAATATTGCTGCAGTGCTCATTTGCCTGCCTGTGTCTTTCCGATTCAGGTGGCCTTAGGTTATAGGCCCAAAAGGTGACCTGCCGCATCATATGGTAGCTCAATTTTTACCTTTTCAAGCAGCTCCATTCAGTTTGCGTTAGTGCTGTTACCACTTTACATCCCACCAGCAGCTAGAAGGTACACAGTTCTCTAAAACCCCTTCAGCATTTATAGTTTATAGACATTTTGCTGATGGAAATGACTGGTGTGAGCTGAAACCTTGTTGAATTTGAATTTGCATGTGTCTAATAATTCCTTATACTGAGCTTTAGGCATGTCCTTTTTTTTCTTTTCCTTTTTTTTTAAAGAGTGAGTACAACTTCCCTCCTCTTATTGACTTCTTGAAAAATTTCTCATGTGTTGAATTTTCTTGCCTATTCCCTACCCCAGGGCATTTTTCAGGGCAGGTGTCATTTAGAGCCCTGCAGTCCTTGTGACTATTAAGCAACCATTAGCACTGGGTTTAATGCTGCTGTTGTGGGAAAGAGCCACAAGGCAGCAGCATTATTACGTTCTCATCTCTTGTTACTAGGGCAACAGAATCTTCCTGGAGGTAGTGTTCCGTGGTTGTAAATTAGAGTGGAATGTGCTGGGACGAGCCCCCAGAAGTTTATGTCACCTTACTTATGTTTGTTTTTTAAATTTAATTCTATTTCTTTTTGGAGTAAATTTGATTAGAGTCTTTTGATTGTCTGGCTGTACAGAATCTGCTCAATGATTCCTACATATGTCTGTTCATCTTCGGATTCTGTTACCATGTATGTGAATACAGAATGTATATTTTAAAGGTATTGGTGATTATATAATTCATATAGTTTATCTGTTATATGTTTATATGCATGTAACATACATTAGTATATTTATGTTAATCCCATAGTCCTAATTTACCCATCCTCCCCCCTTTCATTTTGGCTAACCATTAGTTTATTTCATAAGTCTGTGAGTGTCTTTTTCTGTGGAAATATGTTCATTGGTAGCAATCTTAGGATAACATGTATAAATGATATCATAGGATATTTGTCATACCCTTTTGACTTACTTAACCTTATATTATTATTTCTAGGCTCTATTGTAGTCCTGAAAACGGTATTGTTCATTTTTTTCCCGAGGCTACTATTCTATTTGGTACGTATACCACTTCTTCTTTGTCCATTCATCTGTTTATGAACCTTTTTTCTGCTTCCATGTCTTGGCTATTTCAATATTGCTGCAGTGCTCATTTGCCTGCCTGTGTCTTTCCGATTCAGGTGGTCTTAGGTTATAGGCCCAAAAGGTGACCTGCCGCATCATATGGTAGCTCAATTTTTACCTTTTCAACAGCTCAATTCAGTTTGCGTTAGTGCTGTTACCACTTTACATCCAACCAGGATCTAGAAGGTACACAGTTCTCTAAAACTCCTTCAGCATTTATAGTTTGTAGACATTTTGCTGATGGAAATGACTGGTGTGAGCTGAAACCTTTTTGAATTTGCATTTGCATGTGTCTAATAATTCCTTATACTGAGGTTTAGGAATGTCCTGTTTTTTCTTTTCCTTTTTTTTTAAAGAGTGAGTACAACTTCCCTCCTCTTATTGACTTCTTGAAAAATTTCTAATGTGTTGAATTTTCTTGCCTATTCCCTACCCCAGGGCATTTTTAAGGGCAGGTGTCATTTAGAGCCCTGCAGTCCTTGTGACTATTAAGCAAACTTTAGCACTGGGTTTAAAGCTGCTGTTGTGGGAAACAGCCACAAGGCGGCAGCATTATTACGTTCTCAACTCTTGTTACAAGGGCAACAGAATCTTCCTGGAGGTAGTGTTCTGAGGTTGTAAATTAGAGTGGAATGTGCTGGGACAAGCCCCCAGAAGTTTATGTCTCCTTACTTATGTTTGTTTTTTAAATTTCATTTCTATTTCTTATCAGCGTAAATTTGATTAGAGTGTTTTGATTGCCTGGCTGTACAGGATCTGCTCAATGATTCATACATATGTCTGTTCATCTTCGGGTCCTGTTACCATGTATGTGATTACAAAATGTATATTTTAAAGGTATTGGTGATTATATAATTCATACAGTTTTTCTGTTATATGTTGTTGTACACTTAACATACATTAGTATATGTATGTTAACCCCATAGTCCTAATTTACCCATCCTCCCACCTTTCATTTTGCTGACCATTAGTTTATTTCATAAGTCTGTGAGTGTCTTTTTCTGTGGAAATATGTTCATTGGTAGCAATCTTAGGATAACATGTATAAATGTTTTCATAGGATATTTGTCGTACCCTTTTGAGTTACTTAACGTTATATGATTATTTCTAGGCTCAACTGTAGTCCTGAAAACGGCATTGTTCATTTTTTTCCCGAGGCTACTATTCTATTTGGTACGTATACCACTTCTTCTTTGTCCATTCATCTGTTTATGAACCTTTTTTCTGCTTCCATGTCTTGGCTATTTCAATATTGCTGCACTGCTCATTTGCCTGCCTGTGTCTTTCCCATTCAGGTGGTCTTAGGTTATAGGCCCAAAAGGTGACCTGCCGCATCATATGGTAGCTCAATTTTTATCTTTTCAAGCAGCTCCATTCAGTTTGTGTTAGTGCTGTTACCACTTTACATCCCACCAGCAGCTAGAAGGTACACAGTTCTCTAAAACCCCTTCAGCATTTATAGTTTGTAGACATTTTGCTGATGGAAACAACTGGTGTGAGCTGAAACCTTTTTGAATTTGAATTTGCATGTGTCTAATAATTCATTCTACTGAGCTTTAGGCATGTCCTTTTTTTTCTTTTCCTTTTTTTTTAAAGAGTGAGTACAACTTCCCTCCTCTTATTGATTTCTTGAAAAATTTCTCATGTGTTGAATATTCTTGCCTATTCCCTACCCCAGGGCATTTTTCAGGGCAGGTGTCATTTAGAGCCCTGCAGTCCATGTGACTATTAAGCAACCATTAGCACTGGGTTTAAAGCTGCTGTTGTGGGAAAGAGCCACAAGGCGGCAGCATTATTACGTTCTCATCTCTTGTTACTAGGGCAACAGAATCTTCCTGGAGGTAGTGTTCCGAGGTTGTAAATTAGAGTGGAATGTGCTGGGACAAGCCCCCAGAAGTTTATGTCTCCTTACTTAGGTTTGTTTTTTAAATTTAATTTCTATTTCTTATCTGAGTAAATTTGATTAGAGTGTTTTGATTGTCTGGCTGTACAGAAACTGCTCAATGATTCCTACATATGTCTGTTCATCTTCGGATTCTGTTACCATGTATGTGATTACAGAATGTATATTTTAAAGGTATTGGTGATTATATAATTCATACAGTTTATCTGTTATATGTTTTTATACACTTAACATACATTAGTATATGTATGTTAACCCCATAGTCCTAGTTTACCTATCCTCCCACCTTTCATTTTGTCTAACCATTAGTTTATTTCATAAGTCTGTGAGTGTCTTTTTCTGTGGAAATATGTTCATTGGTAGCTATCTTAGGATAACATGTATAAATGTTATCATAGGATATTTGTCGTACCCTTTTGAGTTACTTAACCTTATATGATTATTTCTAGGCTCAACTGTAGTCCTGAAAACGGCATTGTTCATTTTTTTCCCGAGGCTACTATTCTATTTGGTACGTATACCACTTCTTCTTTGTCCATTCATCTGTTTATGAACCTTTTTTCTGCTTCCATGTCTTGGCTATTTCAATATTGCTGCAGTGCTCATTTGCCTGCCTGTGTCTTTCCGATTCAGGTGGTCTTAGGTTATAGGCCCAAAGGGTGACCTGCTGCATCATATGGTAGCTCAATTTTTACCTTTTCAAGAAGCTCCATTCAGTTTGCGTTAGTGCTGTTACCACTTTACATCCCACCAGCAGCTAGAAGGTACACAGTTCTCTAAAACCCCTTCAGCATTTATAGTTTATAGACATTTTGCTGATGGAAATGACTGGTGTGAGCTGAAACCTTTTTGAATTTGAATTTGCATGTGTCTAATAATTCCTTATACTGAGCTTTAGGCATGTCCTTTTTTTTCTTTTCCTTTTTTTTTAAAGAGTGAGTACAACTTCCCTCCTCTTATTGACTTCTTGAAAAATTTCTCATGTGTTGAATTTTCTTGCCTATTCCCTACCCCAGGGCATTTTTCAGGGCAGGTGTCATTTAGAGCCCTGCAGTCCTTGTGACTATTAAGGAACTATTAGTACTGGGTTTAAAGCTGCTGTTGTGGGAAACAGCCACAAGGCCGCAGCATTATTACGTTCTCAACTCTTGTTACTACGGCAAGAGAGTCTTCCTGGAGGCAGTGTTCCGAGGTTGTAAATTAGAGTGGAATGTGCTGGGACAAGCCCCCAGAAGTTTATGTCTCCTTACTAAGTTTGTTTTTTAAATTTAATTTCTATTTCTTATCAGAGTAAATTTGATTAGAGTGTTTTGATTGCCTGGCTGTACAGAATCTGCTCAATGATTCATACATATGTCTGTTCATCTTCGGGTCCTGTTACCATGTATGTGATTACAAAATGTATATTTTAAAGGTATTGGTGATTATATAATTCATACAGTTTATCTGTTATATGTTGTTATACACTTAACATACATTAGTATATGTATGTTAACCCCATAGTCCTAATTTACCCATCCTCCCAC
>NW_028122425.1:0-81927 GCF_965194805.1 Balaenoptera borealis | reverse complement strand
GTTGCGGCAAGTGGGGGCCACTCCTCATCACGGTGCGCGGGCCTCCCACCATCGCGGCCTCTCCCGCTGCGGAGCACAGGCTCCAGATGCGCAGGCTCAGCAGCTTTGGCTCACGGGCCCAATTGCTCCGCGGCATGCGGGATCCTCCCAGACCAGGGATCGAACCCGTGGCCCCTGCCTTGGCAGGCAGACTCTCAACCACTGCACCACCAGGGAAGCCCCATCCCGTGTCTTTTTGATTCTGACTTTCACAGGTGAAAGGCCCAATAGTGGGACTTCCGGATCATATGGTGACTCAATTTTTACCTTTAAATGCGCTGCCATTCTGTTCCTATTATTGGCCGTTACCAGTTTACATCCCACTTAGACCGAGAGGTTACGCTATTCTCCACAACTTCTTCAACATCTATTGTTTGTAGACTTTTTGCTGATGGTCATTCTGACTGGTGTGAGGTGATACCTTTGTGTAGATTGGATTTGCATGCGTCTCATATTTCCTGATGTTTTGCGTTTATCAGTGTCCTTTTCACTTTTTTTTTAAGATTGAGCGAAACGTACAACTTCTAACTGCCTTCTTGAAAAATTTGCTGCGTTTGGATTCTTTTGGCCATTCCCTTCCCCAGGACATTTTTTGAGGGCATGAGTCATTTACAGCCCTGCAGTCCTTGTGAATATTAGTGAACATTAGCAGTAGATTTAAAGCTGCTGTTTGAGGAAACGGCTTTTGGGTGGCAGGATTTCTACGTTGCCAACTCTGCTTGCTAGGGAAACAGAACTTCGCTGCAAGTTGTGGTTTTAGGTTGCAGATTAGAGTGGAATGTGCCAGGACAAACCCCCATAAGTTTAACCTCCGTAATTCTTGTCTGTCTCTTTAAGTTGTAGTTTTTATCAGAGCAAATTTGATTGAAAAAAATTTTTTTTTTGTAGGAGTACAGAATCTTGTTCATTTACACATATACCTATATTTATTGATCTTTGGGTCCTTTTCCATGTAGGTTGTTACAGAGTGTTGAGTAGACCACTCTTGGTATTCCATAGGTCTTTGGGGATTATATATTTTATATGTATTAGTATATGTGTGTTAACCCCAATATCCTAATTTATCCATTCCTCACACGTTTTCTTTGGCTTAACCATAAGTTTGTCTTCTCAATCTGAGATTGCCTTTCTCTATGGAAATATGTTCATTTTTATGAATTTTCAGATAACATAAGGGACATCATAGGGCATTTGTCTTTCTCATTCTGACTTACTTCACGTTGTGTGATTATCTCTAGGCTCCTCTGTGGTGCTGCATATGCCATTCTTTTATTTTTTTCCGTGACGGATATTCCATTCTGTCCATATTACCACTTCTTCTTTGTCCATTCATCTGATTATGGACCTTTTTTGTGTTTCCATGTCTTGGCTATTTCAGTATTGCTGCAGTGCACATTTGCCTGCCTCTGTCTTTCCGATTCTTGTGGTCTTAGGTTATAGGCCCAAAAGGTGCCCTGCCGCATCATATGGTAGCTCAATTTTTACGTTTTAAAGCAGCTCCGTTCAGTTTTCGTTAGTGCTGTTACCACTTTACATTCCACCAGCATCTAGAAATTACAGAGTTCTCTAAAAGCCCTTAGCATTTATAGTTTGTAGACTTTTTGCTGATGGTCATTTGACTGGTGTGAGCTGAAACGTTTTCACGTTGGATTTGCATGTGGCTAATAATTCCTTATACTGAACTTTAGGCATGTCCTCTTTTTTCTTTTCCTTCTTTTTTAAAGAGTGACTACAACTTCCCTCTTCGTATTGACTTCTTGAAAAAGTTGTAATGTGTAGAATTTTCTTGCCTATTCCCTACCCCAGGGCATTTGTTGAGGGCAGGTGTCATTTACAGCCCTGCAGTCCTTGTGACTATTAAGCAACCATTAGCACTTGGTTTAAAGCTGCTGTTATGGGAAACAACCACAAGGCGGCAGCATTATTACGTTCTCAACGCTTGTTACTAGTGCAAAAGAGTCTTCCTGAAAGTAGTGTTCCAAGGTTGTAAATTAGAGTGGAATGTGCTGGGACAAGCCCCCAGAAGTTTATGTCACCTTACTTATGTTTGTTTTTTAAATTTAATTTCTATTTCTTATCGGAGTAAATTTGATTAGAGTGTTGTGGTTTTCTGGCTGTACAGAATCTGCTCAATGATTCATACATATGTCTGGTCATCTTCGGATCCTGTTACCTTGTATGTTATTACAGAAAGTTGAGTAGACCTCCCTTGGTATTTGGTAGGTGTTTTGTCTTTATATATTTTATATGTATTGGTGAGTATATAATTCATATGGTTTATATGTTATATGTTTATATACATTTAACATACATTAGTATATCTATGTTAGCCCCATAGTCCTAATTTATCCATCCTCCCACCTTTCATTTTGGCTAACCATTAGTTTGTTTTATAAGTCTGTGAGTGTCTTTTTCTGTGAAAATATGTTTATTGGTAGCAACCTTAGGCTAACATGTATACAAGATATCATAGGATATTTATCATTCCCTCTTGACTTACTTAAGCTAATATGATTATTTCTAGGCTCATGTGTAGTCCTGAAAACGGCATTGTTCATTTTTTTCCCGAGGCTACTCTTCCATTCGGTATGTGTACCACTTCTTCTGTGTCCATTTATCTGTTGATGGACATTTTGTTTGCTTCCATGTCTTGGCTATTGTAAATACTGCTGCAATACACGATTTTCCATCCCGTGTCTTTTTTTTTTTAAGATTTTTTTTTAAATTAATTAATGAATTTATTTATTTATTTTTGGCTGTGCTGGTTCCTTGTTTCTGTGCGAGGGCTTTCTCCAGTTGCGGCAAGTGGGGGCCACTCCTCATCACGGTGCGCGGGCCTCCCACCATCGCGGCCTCTCCCGCTGCGGAGCACAGGCTCCAGATGCGCAGGCTCAGCAGCTTTGGCTCACGGGCCCAATTGCTCCGCGGCATGCGGGATCCTCCCAGACCAGGGATCGAACCCGTGGCCCCTGCCTTGGCAGGCAGACTCTCAACCACTGCACCACCAGGGAAGCCCCATCCCGTGTCTTTTTGATTCTGACTTTCACAGGTGAAAGGCCCAATAGTGGGACTTCCGGATCATATGGTGACTCAATTTTTACCTTTAAATGCGCTGCCATTCTGTTCCTATTATTGGCCGTTACCAGTTTACATCCCACTTAGACCGAGAGGTTACGCTAATCTCCACAACTTCTTCAACATCTATTGTTTGTAGACTTTTTGCTGATGGTCATTCTGACTGGTGTGAGGTGATACCTTTGTGTAGATTGGATTTGCATGCGTCTCATATTTCCTGATGTTTTGCGTTTATCAGTGTCCTTTTCACTTTTTTTTTAAGATTGAGCGAAACGTACAACTTCTAACTGCCTTCTTGAAAAATTTGCTGCGTTTGGATTTTTTTGGCCATTCCCTTCCCCAGGACATTTTTTGAGGGCATGAGTCATTTACAGCCCTGCAGTCCTTGTGAATATTAGTGACCATTAGCAGTAGATTTAAAGCTGCTGTTTGAGGAAACGGCTTTTGGGTGGCAGGATTTCTACGTTGCCAACTCTGCTTGCTAGGGAAACAGCACTTCGCTGCAAGTTGTGGTTTTAGGTTGCAGATTAGAGTGGAATGTGCCAGGACAAACCCCCATAAGTTTAACCTCCGTAATTCTTGTCTGTCTCTTTAAGTTGTAGTTTTTATCAGAGCAAATTTGATTGAAAAAAATTTTTTTTTTGTAGGAGTACAGAATCTTGTTCATTTACACATATACCTATATTTATTGATCTTTGGGTCCTTTTCCATGTAGGTTGTTACAGAGTGTTGAGTAGACCACTCTTGGTATTCCATAGGTCTTTGGGGATTATATATTTTATATGTATTAGTATATGTGTGTTAACCCCAATATCCTAATTTATCCATTCCTCACACGTTTTCTTTGGCTTAACCATAAGTTTGTCTTCTCAATCTGAGATTGCCTTTCTCTATGGAAATATGTTCATTTTTATGAATTTTCAGATAACATAAGGGACATCATAGGGCATTTGTCTTTCTCATTCTGACTTACTTCACGTTGTGTGATTATCTCTAGGCTCCTCTGTGGTGCTGCATATGCCATTCTTTTATTTTTTTCCGTGACGGATATTCCATTCTGTCCATATTACCACTTCTTCTTTGTCCATTCATCTGATTATGGACCTTTTTTGTGTTTCCATGTCTTGGCTATTTCAGTATTGCTGCAGTGCACATTTGCCTGCCTCTGTCTTTCCGATTCTTGTGGTCTTAGGTTATAGGCCCAAAAGGTGCCCTGCCGCATCATATGGTAGCTCAATTTTTACGTTTTAAAGCAGCTCCGTTCAGTTTTCGTTAGTGCTGTTACCACTTTACATTCCACCAGCATCTAGAAATTACAGAGTTCTCTAAAAGCCCTTAGCATTTATAGTTTGTAGACTTTTTGCTGATGGTCATTTGACTGGTGTGAGCTGAAACGTTTTCACGTTGGATTTGCATGTGGCTAATAATTCCTTATACTGAACTTTAGGCATGTCCTCTTTTTTCTTTTCCTTCTTTTTTAAAGAGTGACTACAACTTCCCTCTTCGTATTGACTTCTTGAAAAAGTTGTAATGTGTAGAATTTTCTTGCCTATTCCCTACCCCAGGGCATTTGTTGAGGGCAGGTGTCATTTACAGCCCTGCAGTCCTTGTGACTATTAAGCAACCATTAGCACTTGGTTTAAAGCTGCTGTTATGGGAAACAACCACAAGGCGGCAGCATTATTACGTTCTCAACGCTTGTTACTAGTGCAAAAGAGTCTTCCTGAAAGTAGTGTTCCAAGGTTGTAAATTAGAGTGGAATGTGCTGGGACAAGCCCCCAGAAGTTTATGTCACCTTACTTATGTTTGTTTTTTAAATTTAATTTCTATTTCTTATCGGAGTAAATTTGATTAGAGTGTTGTGGTTTTCTGGCTGTACAGAATCTGCTCAATGATTCATACATATGTCTGGTCATCTTCGGATCCTGTTACCTTGTATGTTATTACAGAAAGTTGAGTAGACCTCCCTTGGTATTTGGTAGGTGTTTTGTCTTTATATATTTTATATGTATTGGTGAGTATATAATTCATATGGTTTATATGTTATATGTTTATATACATTTAACATACATTAGTATATCTATGTTAGCCCCATAGTCCTAATTTATCCATCCTCCCACCTTTCATTTTGGCTAACCATTAGTTTGTTTTATAAGTCTGTGAGTGTCTTTTTCTGTGAAAATATGTTTATTGGTAGCAACCTTAGGCTAACATGTATACAAGATATCATAGGATATTTATCATTCCCTCTTGACTTACTTAAGCTAATATGATTATTTCTAGGCTCATGTGTAGTCCTGAAAACGGCATTGTTCATTTTTTTCCCGAGGCTACTCTTCCATTCGGTATGTGTACCACTTCTTCTGTGTCCATTTATCTGTTGATGGACATTTTGTTTGCTTCCATGTCTTGGCTATTGTAAATACTGCTGCAATACACGATTTTCCATCCCGTGTCTTTTTTTTTTTAAGATTTTTTTTTAAATTAATTAATGAATTTATTTATTTATTTTTGGCTGTGCTGGTTCCTTGTTTCTGTGCGAGGGCTTTCTCCAGTTGCGGCAAGTGGGGGCCACTCCTCATCACGGTGCGCGGGCCTCCCACCATCGCGGCCTCTCCCGCTGCGGAGCACAGGCTCCAGATGCGCAGGCTCAGCAGCTTTGGCTCACGGGCCCAATTGCTCCGCGGCATGCGGGATCCTCCCAGACCAGGGATCGAACCCGTGGCCCCTGCCTTGGCAGGCAGACTCTCAACCACTGCACCACCAGGGAAGCCCCATCCCGTGTCTTTTTGATTCTGACTTTCACAGGTGAAAGGCCCAATAGTGGGACTTCCGGATCATATGGTGACTCAATTTTTACCTTTAAATGCGCTGCCATTCTGTTCCTATTATTGGCCGTTACCAGTTTACATCCCACTTAGACCGAGAGGTTACGCTAATCTCCACAACTTCTTCAACATCTATTGTTTGTAGACTTTTTGCTGATGGTCATTCTGACTGGTGTGAGGTGATACCTTTGTGTAGATTGGATTTGCATGCGTCTCATATTTCCTGATGTTTTGCGTTTATCAGTGTCCTTTTCACTTTTTTTTTAAGATTGAGCGAAACGTACAACTTCTAACTGCCTTCTTGAAAAATTTGCTGCGTTTGGATTTTTTTGGCCATTCCCTTCCCCAGGACATTTTTTGAGGGCATGAGTCATTTACAGCCCTGCAGTCCTTGTGAATATTAGTGACCATTAGCAGTAGATTTAAAGCTGCTGTTTGAGGAAACGGCTTTTGGGTGGCAGGATTTCTACGTTGCCAACTCTGCTTGCTAGGGAAACAGCACTTCGCTGCAAGTTGTGGTTTTAGGTTGCAGATTAGAGTGGAATGTGCCAGGACAAACCCCCATAAGTTTAACCTCCGTAATTCTTGTCTGTCTCTTTAAGTTGTAGTTTTTATCAGAGCAAATTTGATTGAAAAAAATTTTTTTTTTGTAGGAGTACAGAATCTTGTTCATTTACACATATACCTATATTTATTGATCTTTGGGTCCTTTTCCATGTAGGTTGTTACAGAGTGTTGAGTAGACCACTCTTGGTATTCCATAGGTCTTTGGGGATTATATATTTTATATGTATTAGTATATGTGTGTTAACCCCAATATCCTAATTTATCCATTCCTCACACGTTTTCTTTGGCTTAACCATAAGTTTGTCTTCTCAATCTGAGATTGCCTTTCTCTATGGAAATATGTTCATTTTTATGAATTTTCAGATAACATAAGGGACATCATAGGGCATTTGTCTTTCTCATTCTGACTTACTTCACGTTGTGTGATTATCTCTAGGCTCCTCTGTGGTGCTGCATATGCCATTCTTTTATTTTTTTCCGTGACGGATATTCCATTCTGTCCATATTACCACTTCTTCTTTGTCCATTCATCTGATTATGGACCTTTTTTGTGTTTCCATGTCTTGGCTATTTCAGTATTGCTGCAGTGCACATTTGCCTGCCTCTGTCTTTCCGATTCTTGTGGTCTTAGGTTATAGGCCCAAAAGGTGCCCTGCCGCATCATATGGTAGCTCAATTTTTACGTTTTAAAGCAGCTCCGTTCAGTTTTCGTTAGTGCTGTTACCACTTTACATTCCACCAGCATCTAGAAATTACAGAGTTCTCTAAAAGCCCTTAGCATTTATAGTTTGTAGACTTTTTGCTGATGGTCATTTGACTGGTGTGAGCTGAAACGTTTTCACGTTGGATTTGCATGTGGCTAATAATTCCTTATACTGAACTTTAGGCATGTCCTCTTTTTTCTTTTCCTTCTTTTTTAAAGAGTGACTACAACTTCCCTCTTCGTATTGACTTCTTGAAAAAGTTGTAATGTGTAGAATTTTCTTGCCTATTCCCTACCCCAGGGCATTTGTTGAGGGCAGGTGTCATTTACAGCCCTGCAGTCCTTGTGACTATTAAGCAACCATTAGCACTTGGTTTAAAGCTGCTGTTATGGGAAACAACCACAAGGCGGCAGCATTATTACGTTCTCAACGCTTGTTACTAGTGCAAAAGAGTCTTCCTGAAAGTAGTGTTCCAAGGTTGTAAATTAGAGTGGAATGTGCTGGGACAAGCCCCCAGAAGTTTATGTCACCTTACTTATGTTTGTTTTTTAAATTTAATTTCTATTTCTTATCGGAGTAAATTTGATTAGAGTGTTGTGGTTTTCTGGCTGTACAGAATCTGCTCAATGATTCATACATATGTCTGGTCATCTTCGGATCCTGTTACCTTGTATGTTATTACAGAAAGTTGAGTAGACCTCCCTTGGTATTTGGTAGGTGTTTTGTCTTTATATATTTTATATGTATTGGTGAGTATATAATTCATATGGTTTATATGTTATATGTTTATATACATTTAACATACATTAGTATATCTATGTTAGCCCCATAGTCCTAATTTATCCATCCTCCCACCTTTCATTTTGGCTAACCATTAGTTTGTTTTATAAGTCTGTGAGTGTCTTTTTCTGTGAAAATATGTTTATTGGTAGCAACCTTAGGCTAACATGTATACAAGATATCATAGGATATTTATCATTCCCTCTTGACTTACTTAAGCTAATATGATTATTTCTAGGCTCATGTGTAGTCCTGAAAACGGCATT
Organism: Balaenoptera borealis; assembly: GCF_965194805.1. NCBI lineage: Eukaryota > Metazoa > Chordata > Mammalia > Artiodactyla > Balaenopteridae > Balaenoptera > Balaenoptera borealis. The sequence continues at coordinate 73,668 of NW_028122425.1, read as the reverse complement.
GTTCATTTTTTTCCCGAGGCTACTCTTCCATTCGGTATGTGTACCACTTCTTCTGTGTCCATTTATCTGTTGATGGACATTTTGTTTGCTTCCATGTCTTGGCTATTGTAAATACTGCTGCAATACACGATTTTCCATCCCGTGTCTTTTTTTTTTTAAGATTTTTTTTTAAATTAATTAATTAATTTATTTATTTATTTTTGGCTGTGCTGGTTCCTTGTTTCTGTGCGAGGGCTTTCTCCAGTTGCGGCAAGTGGGGGCCACTCCTCATCACGGTGCGCGGGCCTCCCACCATCGCGGCCTCTCCCGCTGCGGAGCACAGGCTCCAGATGCGCAGGCTCAGCAGCTTTGGCTCACGGGCCCAATTGCTCCGCGGCATGCGGGGTCCTCCCAGACCAGGGATCGAACCCGTGGCCCCTGCCTTGGCAGGCAGACTCTCAACCACTGCACCACCAGGGAAGCCCCATCCCGTGTCTTTTTGATTCTGACTTTCACAGGTGAAAGGCCCAATAGTGGGACTTCCGGATCATATGGTGACTCAATTTTTACCTTTAAATGCGCTGCCATTCTGTTCCTATTATTGGCCGTTACCAGTTTACATCCCACTTAGACCGAGAGGTTACGCTATTCTCCACAACTTCTTCAACATCTATTGTTTGTAGACTTTTTGCTGATGGTCATTCTGACTGGTGTGAGGTGATACCTTTGTGTAGATTGGATTTGCATGCGTCTCATATTTCCTGATGTTTTGCGTTTATCAGTGTCCTTTTCACTTTTTTTTTAAGATTGAGCGAAACGTACAACTTCTAACTGCCTTCTTGAAAAATTTGCTGCGTTTGGATTTTTTTGGCCATTCCCTTCCCCAGGACATTTTTTGAGGGCATGAGTCATTTACAGCCCTGCAGTCCTTGTGAATATTAGTGACCATTAGCAGTAGATTTAAAGCTGCTGTTTGAGGAAACGGCTTTTGGGTGGCAGGATTTCTACGTTGCCAACTCTGCTTGCTAGGGAAACAGCACTTCGCTGCAAGTTGTGGTTTTAGGTTGCAGATTAGAGTGGAATGTGCCAGGACAAACCCCCATAAGTTTAACCTCCGTAATTCTTGTCTGTCTCTTTAAGTTGTAGTTTTTATCAGAGCAAATTTGATTGAAAAAAATTTTTTTTTTGTAGGAGTACAGAATCTTGTTCATTTACACATATACCTATATTTATTGATCTTTGGGTCCTTTTCCATGTAGGTTGTTACAGAGTGTTGAGTAGACCACTCTTGGTATTCCATAGGTCTTTGGGGATTATATATTTTATATGTATTAGTATATGTGTGTTAACCCCAATATCCTAATTTATCCATTCCTCACACGTTTTCTTTGGCTTAACCATAAGTTTGTCTTCTCAATCTGAGATTGCCTTTCTCTATGGAAATATGTTCATTTTTATGAATTTTCAGATAACATAAGGGACATCATAGGGCATTTGTCTTTCTCATTCTGACTTACTTCACGTTGTGTGATTATCTCTAGGCTCCTCTGTGGTGCTGCATATGCCATTCTTTTATTTTTTTCCGTGACGGATATTCCATTCTGTCCATATTACCACTTCTTCTTTGTCCATTCATCTGATTATGGACCTTTTTTGTGTTTCCATGTCTTGGCTATTTCAGTATTGCTGCAGTGCACATTTGCCTGCCTCTGTCTTTCCGATTCTTGTGGTCTTAGGTTATAGGCCCAAAAGGTGCCCTGCCGCATCATATGGTAGCTCAATTTTTACGTTTTAAAGCAGCTCCGTTCAGTTTTCGTTAGTGCTGTTACCACTTTACATTCCACCAGCATCTAGAAATTACAGAGTTCTCTAAAAGCCCTTAGCATTTATAGTTTGTAGACTTTTTGCTGATGGTCATTTGACTGGTGTGAGCTGAAACGTTTTCACGTTGGATTTGCATGTGGCTAATAATTCCTTATACTGAACTTTAGGCATGTCCTCTTTTTTCTTTTCCTTCTTTTTTAAAGAGTGACTACAACTTCCCTCTTCGTATTGACTTCTTGAAAAAGTTGTAATGTGTAGAATTTTCTTGCCTATTCCCTACCCCAGGGCATTTGTTGAGGGCAGGTGTCATTTACAGCCCTGCAGTCCTTGTGACTATTAAGCAACCATTAGCACTTGGTTTAAAGCTGCTGTTATGGGAAACAACCACAAGGCGGCAGCATTATTACGTTCTCAACGCTTGTTACTAGTGCAAAAGAGTCTTCCTGAAAGTAGTGTTCCAAGGTTGTAAATTAGAGTGGAATGTGCTGGGACAAGCCCCCAGAAGTTTATGTCACCTTACTTATGTTTGTTTTTTAAATTTAATTTCTATTTCTTATCGGAGTAAATTTGATTAGAGTGTTGTGGTTTTCTGGCTGTACAGAATCTGCTCAATGATTCATACATATGTCTGGTCATCTTCGGATCCTGTTACCTTGTATGTTATTACAGAAAGTTGAGTAGACCTCCCTTGGTATTTGGTAGGTGTTTTGTCTTTATATATTTTATATGTATTGGTGAGTATATAATTCATATGGTTTATATGTTATATGTTTATATACATTTAACATACATTAGTATATCTATGTTAGCCCCATAGTCCTAATTTATCCATCCTCCCACCTTTCATTTTGGCTAACCATTAGTTTGTTTTATAAGTCTGTGAGTGTCTTTTTCTGTGAAAATATGTTTATTGGTAGCAACCTTAGGCTAACATGTATACAAGATATCATAGGATATTTATCATTCCCTCTTGACTTACTTAAGCTAATATGATTATTTCTAGGCTCATGTGTAGTCCTGAAAACGGCATTGTTCATTTTTTTCCCGAGGCTACTCTTCCATTCGGTATGTGTACCACTTCTTCTGTGTCCATTTATCTGTTGATGGACATTTTGTTTGCTTCCATGTCTTGGCTATTGTAAATACTGCTGCAATACACGATTTTCCATCCCGTGTCTTTTTTTTTTTAAGATTTTTTTTTAAATTAATTAATTTATTTATTTATTTATTTTTGGCTGTGCTGGTTCCTTGTTTCTGTGCGAGGGCTTTCTCCAGTTGCGGCAAGTGGGGGCCACTCCTCATCACGGTGCGCGGGCCTCCCACCATCGCGGCCTCTCCCGCTGCGGAGCACAGGCTCCAGATGCGCAGGCTCAGCAGCTTTGGCTCACGGGCCCAATTGCTCCGCGGCATGCGGGATCCTCCCAGACCAGGGATCGAACCCGTGGCCCCTGCCTTGGCAGGCAGACTCTCAACCACTGCACCACCAGGGAAGCCCCATCCCGTGTCTTTTTGATTCTGACTTTCACAGGTGAAAGGCCCAATAGTGGGACTTCCGGATCATATGGTGACTCAATTTTTACCTTTAAATGCGCTGCCATTCTGTTCCTATTATTGGCCGTTACCAGTTTACATCCCACTTAGACCGAGAGGTTACGCTATTCTCCACAACTTCTTCAACATCTATTGTTTGTAGACTTTTTGCTGATGGTCATTCTGACTGGTGTGAGGTGATACCTTTGTGTAGATTGGATTTGCATGCGTCTCATATTTCCTGATGTTTTGCGTTTATCAGTGTCCTTTTCACTTTTTTTTTAAGATTGAGCGAAACGTACAACTTCTAACTGCCTTCTTGAAAAATTTGCTGCGTTTGGATTTTTTTGGCCATTCCCTTCCCCAGGACATTTTTTGAGGGCATGAGTCATTTACAGCCCTGCAGTCCTTGTGAATATTAGTGACCATTAGCAGTAGATTTAAAGCTGCTGTTTGAGGAAACGGCTTTTGGGTGGCAGGATTTCTACGTTGCCAACTCTGCTTGCTAGGGAAACAGAACTTCGCTGCAAGTTGTGGTTTTAGGTTGCAGATTAGAGTGGAATGTGCCAGGACAAACCCCCATAAGTTTAACCTCCGTAATTCTTGTCTGTCTCTTTAAGTTGTAGTTTTTATCAGAGCAAATTTGATTGAAAAAAATTTTTTTTTTGTAGGAGTACAGAATCTTGTTCATTTACACATATACCTATATTTATTGATCTTTGGGTCCTTTTCCATGTAGGTTGTTACAGAGTGTTGAGTAGACCACTCTTGGTATTCCATAGGTCTTTGGGGATTATATATTTTATATGTATTAGTATATGTGTGTTAACCCCAATATCCTAATTTATCCATTCCTCACACGTTTTCTTTGGCTTAACCATAAGTTTGTCTTCTCAATCTGAGATTGCCTTTCTCTATGGAAATATGTTCATTTTTATGAATTTTCAGATAACATAAGGGACATCATAGGGCATTTGTCTTTCTCATTCTGACTTACTTCACGTTGTGTGATTATCTCTAGGCTCCTCTGTGGTGCTGCATATGCCATTCTTTTATTTTTTTCCGTGACGGATATTCCATTCTGTCCATATTACCACTTCTTCTTTGTCCATTCATCTGATTATGGACCTTTTTTGTGTTTCCATGTCTTGGCTATTTCAGTATTGCTGCAGTGCACATTTGCCTGCCTCTGTCTTTCCGATTCTTGTGGTCTTAGGTTATAGGCCCAAAAGGTGCCCTGCCGCATCATATGGTAGCTCAATTTTTACGTTTTAAAGCAGCTCCGTTCAGTTTTCGTTAGTGCTGTTACCACTTTACATTCCACCAGCATCTAGAAATTACAGAGTTCTCTAAAAGCCCTTAGCATTTATAGTTTGTAGACTTTTTGCTGATGGTCATTTGACTGGTGTGAGCTGAAACGTTTTCACGTTGGATTTGCATGTGGCTAATAATTCCTTATACTGAACTTTAGGCATGTCCTCTTTTTTCTTTTCCTTCTTTTTTAAAGAGTGACTACAACTTCCCTCTTCGTATTGACTTCTTGAAAAAGTTGTAATGTGTAGAATTTTCTTGCCTATTCCCTACCCCAGGGCATTTGTTGAGGGCAGGTGTCATTTACAGCCCTGCAGTCCTTGTGACTATTAAGCAACCATTAGCACTTGGTTTAAAGCTGCTGTTATGGGAAACAACCACAAGGCGGCAGCATTATTACGTTCTCAACGCTTGTTACTAGTGCAAAAGAGTCTTCCTGAAAGTAGTGTTCCAAGGTTGTAAATTAGAGTGGAATGTGCTGGGACAAGCCCCCAGAAGTTTATGTCACCTTACTTATGTTTGTTTTTTAAATTTAATTTCTATTTCTTATCGGAGTAAATTTGATTAGAGTGTTGTGGTTTTCTGGCTGTACAGAATCTGCTCAATGATTCATACATATGTCTGGTCATCTTCGGATCCTGTTACCTTGTATGTTATTACAGAAAGTTGAGTAGACCTCCCTTGGTATTTGGTAGGTGTTTTGTCTTTATATATTTTATATGTATTGGTGAGTATATAATTCATATGGTTTATATGTTATATGTTTATATACATTTAACATACATTAGTATATCTATGTTAGCCCCATAGTCCTAATTTATCCATCCTCCCACCTTTCATTTTGGCTAACCATTAGTTTGTTTTATAAGTCTGTGAGTGTCTTTTTCTGTGAAAATATGTTTATTGGTAGCAACCTTAGGCTAACATGTATACAAGATATCATAGGATATTTATCATTCCCTCTTGACTTACTTAAGCTAATATGATTATTTCTAGGCTCATGTGTAGTCCTGAAAACGGCATTGTTCATTTTTTTCCCGAGGCTACTCTTCCATTCGGTATGTGTACCACTTCTTCTGTGTCCATTTATCTGTTGATGGACATTTTGTTTGCTTCCATGTCTTGGCTATTGTAAATACTGCTGCAATACACGATTTTCCATCCCGTGTCTTTTTTTTTTTAAGATTTTTTTTTAAATTAATTAATTAATTTATTTATTTATTTTTGGCTGTGCTGGTTCCTTGTTTCTGTGCGAGGGCTTTCTCCAGTTGCGGCAAGTGGGGGCCACTCCTCATCACGGTGCGCGGGCCTCCCACCATCGCGGCCTCTCCCGCTGCGGAGCACAGGCTCCAGATGCGCAGGCTCAGCAGCTTTGGCTCACGGGCCCAATTGCTCCGCGGCATGCGGGATCCTCCCAGACCAGGGATCGAACCCGTGGCCCCTGCCTTGGCAGGCAGACTCTCAACCACTGCACCACCAGGGAAGCCCCATCCCGTGTCTTTTTGATTCTGACTTTCACAGGTGAAAGGCCCAATAGTGGGACTTCCGGATCATATGGTGACTCAATTTTTACCTTTAAATGCGCTGCCATTCTGTTCCTATTATTGGCCGTTACCAGTTTACATCCCACTTAGACCGAGAGGTTACGCTATTCTCCACAACTTCTTCAACATCTATTGTTTGTAGACTTTTTGCTGATGGTCATTCTGACTGGTGTGAGGTGATACCTTTGTGTAGATTGGATTTGCATGCGTCTCATATTTCCTGATGTTTTGCGTTTATCAGTGTCCTTTTCACTTTTTTTTTAAGATTGAGCGAAACGTACAACTTCTAACTGCCTTCTTGAAAAATTTGCTGCGTTTGGATTTTTTTGGCCATTCCCTTCCCCAGGACATTTTTTGAGGGCATGAGTCATTTACAGCCCTGCAGTCCTTGTGAATATTAGTGACCATTAGCAGTAGATTTAAAGCTGCTGTTTGAGGAAACGGCTTTTGGGTGGCAGGATTTCTACGTTGCCAACTCTGCTTGCTAGGGAAACAGAACTTCGCTGCAAGTTGTGGTTTTAGGTTGCAGATTAGAGTGGAATGTGCCAGGACAAACCCCCATAAGTTTAACCTCCGTAATTCTTGTCTGTCTCTTTAAGTTGTAGTTTTTATCAGAGCAAATTTGATTGAAAAAAATTTTTTTTTTGTAGGAGTACAGAATCTTGTTCATTTACACATATACCTATATTTATTGATCTTTGGGTCCTTTTCCATGTAGGTTGTTACAGAGTGTTGAGTAGACCACTCTTGGTATTCCATAGGTCTTTGGGGATTATATATTTTATATGTATTAGTATATGTGTGTTAACCCCAATATCCTAATTTATCCATTCCTCACACGTTTTCTTTGGCTTAACCATAAGTTTGTCTTCTCAATCTGAGATTGCCTTTCTCTATGGAAATATGTTCATTTTTATGAATTTTCAGATAACATAAGGGACATCATAGGGCATTTGTCTTTCTCATTCTGACTTACTTCACGTTGTGTGATTATCTCTAGGCTCCTCTGTGGTGCTGCATATGCCATTCTTTTATTTTTTTCCGTGACGGATATTCCATTCTGTCCATATTACCACTTCTTCTTTGTCCATTCATCTGATTATGGACCTTTTTTGTGTTTCCATGTCTTGGCTATTTCAGTATTGCTGCAGTGCACATTTGCCTGCCTCTGTCTTTCCGATTCTTGTGGTCTTAGGTTATAGGCCCAAAAGGTGCCCTGCCGCATCATATGGTAGCTCAATTTTTACGTTTTAAAGCAGCTCCGTTCAGTTTTCGTTAGTGCTGTTACCACTTTACATTCCACCAGCATCTAGAAATTACAGAGTTCTCTAAAAGCCCTTAGCATTTATAGTTTGTAGACTTTTTGCTGATGGTCATTTGACTGGTGTGAGCTGAAACGTTTTCACGTTGGATTTGCATGTGGCTAATAATTCCTTATACTGAACTTTAGGCATGTCCTCTTTTTTCTTTTCCTTCTTTTTTAAAGAGTGACTACAACTTCCCTCTTCGTATTGACTTCTTGAAAAAGTTGTAATGTGTAGAATTTTCTTGCCTATTCCCTACCCCAGGGCATTTGTTGAGGGCAGGTGTCATTTACAGCCCTGCAGTCCTTGTGACTATTAAGCAACCATTAGCACTTGGTTTAAAGCTGCTGTTATGGGAAACAACCACAAGGCGGCAGCATTATTACGTTCTCAACGCTTGTTACTAGTGCAAAAGAGTCTTCCTGAAAGTAGTGTTCCAAGGTTGTAAATTAGAGTGGAATGTGCTGGGACAAGCCCCCAGAAGTTTATGTCACCTTACTTATGTTTGTTTTTTAAATTTAATTTCTATTTCTTATCGGAGTAAATTTGATTAGAGTGTTGTGGTTTTCTGGCTGTACAGAATCTGCTCAATGATTCATACATATGTCTGGTCATCTTCGGATCCTGTTACCTTGTATGTTATTACAGAAAGTTGAGTAGACCTCCCTTGGTATTTGGTAGGTGTTTTGTCTTTATATATTTTATATGTATTGGTGAGTATATAATTCATATGGTTTATATGTTATATGTTTATATACATTTAACATACATTAGTATATCTATGTTAGCCCCATAGTCCTAATTTATCCATCCTCCCACCTTTCATTTTGGCTAACCATTAGTTTGTTTTATAAGTCTGTGAGTGTCTTTTTCTGTGAAAATATGTTTATTGGTAGCAACCTTAGGCTAACATGTATACAAGATATCATAGGATATTTATCATTCCCTCTTGACTTACTTAAGCTAATATGATTATTTCTAGGCTCATGTGTAGTCCTGAAAACGGCATTGTTCATTTTTTTCCCGAGGCTACTCTTCCATTCGGTATGTGTACCACTTCTTCTGTGTCCATTTATCTGTTGATGGACATTTTGTTTGCTTCCATGTCTTGGCTATTGTAAATACTGCTGCAATACACGATTTTCCATCCCGTGTCTTTTTTTTTTTAAGATTTTTTTTTAAATTAATTAATGAATTTATTTATTTATTTTTGGCTGTGCTGGTTCCTTGTTTCTGTGCGAGGGCTTTCTCCAGTTGCGGCAAGTGGGGGCCACTCCTCATCACGGTGCGCGGGCCTCCCACCATCGCGGCCTCTCCCGCTGCGGAGCACAGGCTCCAGATGCGCAGGCTCAGCAGCTTTGGCTCACGGGCCCAATTGCTCCGCGGCATGCGGGATCCTCCCAGACCAGGGATCGAACCCGTGGCCCCTGCCTTGGCAGGCAGACTCTCAACCACTGCACCACCAGGGAAGCCCCATCCCGTGTCTTTTTGATTCTGACTTTCACAGGTGAAAGGCCCAATAGTGGGACTTCCGGATCATATGGTGACTCAATTTTTACCTTTAAATGCGCTGCCATTCTGTTCCTATTATTGGCCGTTACCAGTTTACATCCCACTTAGACCGAGAGGTTACGCTATTCTCCACAACTTCTTCAACATCTATTGTTTGTAGACTTTTTGCTGATGGTCATTCTGACTGGTGTGAGGTGATACCTTTGTGTAGATTGGATTTGCATGCGTCTCATATTTCCTGATGTTTTGCGTTTATCAGTGTCCTTTTCACTTTTTTTTTAAGATTGAGCGAAACGTACAACTTCTAACTGCCTTCTTGAAAAATTTGCTGCGTTTGGATTTTTTTGGCCATTCCCTTCCCCAGGACATTTTTTGAGGGCATGAGTCATTTACAGCCCTGCAGTCCTTGTGAATATTAGTGACCATTAGCAGTAGATTTAAAGCTGCTGTTTGAGGAAACGGCTTTTGGGTGGCAGGATTTCTACGTTGCCAACTCTGCTTGCTAGGGAAACAGAACTTCGCTGCAAGTTGTGGTTTTAGGTTGCAGATTAGAGTGGAATGTGCCAGGACAAACCCCCATAAGTTTAACCTCCGTAATTCTTGTCTGTCTCTTTAAGTTGTAGTTTTTATCAGAGCAAATTTGATTGAAAAAAAATTTTTTTTTGTAGGAGTACAGAATCTTGTTCATTTACACATATACCTATATTTATTGATCTTTGGGTCCTTTTCCATGTAGGTTGTTACAGAGTGTTGAGTAGACCACTCTTGGTATTCCATAGGTCTTTGGGGATTATATATTTTATATGTATTAGTATATGTGTGTTAACCCCAATATCCTAATTTATCCATTCCTCACACGTTTTCTTTGGCTTAACCATAAGTTTGTCTTCTCAATCTGAGATTGCCTTTCTCTATGGAAATATGTTCATTTTTATGAATTTTCAGATAACATAAGGGACATCATAGGGCATTTGTCTTTCTCATTCTGACTTACTTCACGTTGTGTGATTATCTCTAGGCTCCTCTGTGGTGCTGCATATGCCATTCTTTTATTTTTTTCCGTGACGGATATTCCATTCTGTCCATATTACCACTTCTTCTTTGTCCATTCATCTGATTATGGACCTTTTTTGTGTTTCCATGTCTTGGCTATTTCAGTATTGCTGCAGTGCACATTTGCCTGCCTCTGTCTTTCCGATTCTTGTGGTCTTAGGTTATAGGCCCAAAAGGTGCCCTGCCGCATCATATGGTAGCTCAATTTTTACGTTTTAAAGCAGCTCCGTTCAGTTTTCGTTAGTGCTGTTACCACTTTACATTCCACCAGCATCTAGAAATTACAGAGTTCTCTAAAAGCCCTTAGCATTTATAGTTTGTAGACTTTTTGCTGATGGTCATTTGACTGGTGTGAGCTGAAACGTTTTCACGTTGGATTTGCATGTGGCTAATAATTCCTTATACTGAACTTTAGGCATGTCCTCTTTTTTCTTTTCCTTCTTTTTTAAAGAGTGACTACAACTTCCCTCTTCGTATTGACTTCTTGAAAAAGTTGTAATGTGTAGAATTTTCTTGCCTATTCCCTACCCCAGGGCATTTGTTGAGGGCAGGTGTCATTTACAGCCCTGCAGTCCTTGTGACTATTAAGCAACCATTAGCACTTGGTTTAAAGCTGCTGTTATGGGAAACAACCACAAGGCGGCAGCATTATTACGTTCTCAACGCTTGTTACTAGTGCAAAAGAGTCTTCCTGAAAGTAGTGTTCCAAGGTTGTAAATTAGAGTGGAATGTGCTGGGACAAGCCCCCAGAAGTTTATGTCACCTTACTTATGTTTGTTTTTTAAATTTAATTTCTATTTCTTATCGGAGTAAATTTGATTAGAGTGTTGTGGTTTTCTGGCTGTACAGAATCTGCTCAATGATTCATACATATGTCTGGTCATCTTCGGATCCTGTTACCTTGTATGTTATTACAGAAAGTTGAGTAGACCTCCCTTGGTATTTGGTAGGTGTTTTGTCTTTATATATTTTATATGTATTGGTGAGTATATAATTCATATGGTTTATATGTTATATGTTTATATACATTTAACATACATTAGTATATCTATGTTAGCCCCATAGTCCTAATTTATCCATCCTCCCACCTTTCATTTTGGCTAACCATTAGTTTGTTTTATAAGTCTGTGAGTGTCTTTTTCTGTGAAAATATGTTTATTGGTAGCAACCTTAGGCTAACATGTATACAAGATATCATAGGATATTTATCATTCCCTCTTGACTTACTTAAGCTAATATGATTATTTCTAGGCTCATGTGTAGTCCTGAAAACGGCATTGTTCATTTTTTTCCCGAGGCTACTCTTCCATTCGGTATGTGTACCACTTCTTCTGTGTCCATTTATCTGTTGATGGACATTTTGTTTGCTTCCATGTCTTGGCTATTGTAAATACTGCTGCAATACACGATTTTCCATCCCGTGTCTTTTTTTTTTTAAGATTTTTTTTTAAATTAATTAATGAATTTATTTATTTATTTTTGGCTGTGCTGGTTCCTTGTTTCTGTGCGAGGGCTTTCTCCAGTTGCGGCAAGTGGGGGCCACTCCTCATCACGGTGCGCGGGCCTCCCACCATCGCGGCCTCTCCCGCTGCGGAGCACAGGCTCCAGATGCGCAGGCTCAGCAGCTTTGGCTCACGGGCCCAATTGCTCCGCGGCATGCGGGATCCTCCCAGACCAGGGATCGAACCCGTGGCCCCTGCCTTGGCAGGCAGACTCTCAACCACTGCACCACCAGGGAAGCCCCATCCCGTGTCTTTTTGATTCTGACTTTCACAGGTGAAAGGCCCAATAGTGGGACTTCCGGATCATATGGTGACTCAATTTTTACCTTTAAATGCGCTGCCATTCTGTTCCTATTATTGGCCGTTACCAGTTTACATCCCACTTAGACCGAGAGGTTACGCTATTCTCCACAACTTCTTCAACATCTATTGTTTGTAGACTTTTTGCTGATGGTCATTCTGACTGGTGTGAGGTGATACCTTTGTGTAGATTGGATTTGCATGCGTCTCATATTTCCTGATGTTTTGCGTTTATCAGTGTCCTTTTCACTTTTTTTTTAAGATTGAGCGAAACGTACAACTTCTAACTGCCTTCTTGAAAAATTTGCTGCGTTTGGATTTTTTTGGCCATTCCCTTCCCCAGGACATTTTTTGAGGGCATGAGTCATTTACAGCCCTGCAGTCCTTGTGAATATTAGTGACCATTAGCAGTAGATTTAAAGCTGCTGTTTGAGGAAACGGCTTTTGGGTGGCAGGATTTCTACGTTGCCAACTCTGCTTGCTAGGGAAACAGAACTTCGCTGCAAGTTGTGGTTTTAGGTTGCAGATTAGAGTGGAATGTGCCAGGACAAACCCCCATAAGTTTAACCTCCGTAATTCTTGTCTGTCTCTTTAAGTTGTAGTTTTTATCAGAGCAAATTTGATTGAAAAAAAATTTTTTTTTGTAGGAGTACAGAATCTTGTTCATTTACACATATACCTATATTTATTGATCTTTGGGTCCTTTTCCATGTAGGTTGTTACAGAGTGTTGAGTAGACCACTCTTGGTATTCCATAGGTCTTTGGGGATTATATATTTTATATGTATTAGTATATGTGTGTTAACCCCAATATCCTAATTTATCCATTCCTCACACGTTTTCTTTGGCTTAACCATAAGTTTGTCTTCTCAATCTGAGATTGCCTTTCTCTATGGAAATATGTTCATTTTTATGAATTTTCAGATAACATAAGGGACATCATAGGGCATTTGTCTTTCTCATTCTGACTTACTTCACGTTGTGTGATTATCTCTAGGCTCCTCTGTGGTGCTGCATATGCCATTCTTTTATTTTTTTCCGTGACGGATATTCCATTCTGTCCATATTACCACTTCTTCTTTGTCCATTCATCTGATTATGGACCTTTTTTGTGTTTCCATGTCTTGGCTATTTCAGTATTGCTGCAGTGCACATTTGCCTGCCTCTGTCTTTCCGATTCTTGTGGTCTTAGGTTATAGGCCCAAAAGGTGCCCTGCCGCATCATATGGTAGCTCAATTTTTACGTTTTAAAGCAGCTCCGTTCAGTTTTCGTTAGTGCTGTTACCACTTTACATTCCACCAGCATCTAGAAATTACAGAGTTCTCTAAAAGCCCTTAGCATTTATAGTTTGTAGACTTTTTGCTGATGGTCATTTGACTGGTGTGAGCTGAAACGTTTTCACGTTGGATTTGCATGTGGCTAATAATTCCTTATACTGAACTTTAGGCATGTCCTCTTTTTTCTTTTCCTTCTTTTTTAAAGAGTGACTACAACTTCCCTCTTCGTATTGACTTCTTGAAAAAGTTGTAATGTGTAGAATTTTCTTGCCTATTCCCTACCCCAGGGCATTTGTTGAGGGCAGGTGTCATTTACAGCCCTGCAGTCCTTGTGACTATTAAGCAACCATTAGCACTTGGTTTAAAGCTGCTGTTATGGGAAACAACCACAAGGCGGCAGCATTATTACGTTCTCAACGCTTGTTACTAGTGCAAAAGAGTCTTCCTGAAAGTAGTGTTCCAAGGTTGTAAATTAGAGTGGAATGTGCTGGGACAAGCCCCCAGAAGTTTATGTCACCTTACTTATGTTTGTTTTTTAAATTTAATTTCTATTTCTTATCGGAGTAAATTTGATTAGAGTGTTGTGGTTTTCTGGCTGTACAGAATCTGCTCAATGATTCATACATATGTCTGGTCATCTTCGGATCCTGTTACCTTGTATGTTATTACAGAAAGTTGAGTAGACCTCCCTTGGTATTTGGTAGGTGTTTTGTCTTTATATATTTTATATGTATTGGTGAGTATATAATTCATATGGTTTATATGTTATATGTTTATATACATTTAACATACATTAGTATATCTATGTTAGCCCCATAGTCCTAATTTATCCATCCTCCCACCTTTCATTTTGGCTAACCATTAGTTTGTTTTATAAGTCTGTGAGTGTCTTTTTCTGTGAAAATATGTTTATTGGTAGCAACCTTAGGCTAACATGTATACAAGATATCATAGGATATTTATCATTCCCTCTTGACTTACTTAAGCTAATATGATTATTTCTAGGCTCATGTGTAGTCCTGAAAACGGCATTGTTCATTTTTTTCCCGAGGCTACTCTTCCATTCGGTATGTGTACCACTTCTTCTGTGTCCATTTATCTGTTGATGGACATTTTGTTTGCTTCCATGTCTTGGCTATTGTAAATACTGCTGCAATACACGATTTTCCATCCCGTGTCTTTTTTTTTTTAAGATTTTTTTTTAAATTAATTAATGAATTTATTTATTTATTTTTGGCTGTGCTGGTTCCTTGTTTCTGTGCGAGGGCTTTCTCCAGTTGCGGCAAGTGGGGGCCACTCCTCATCACGGTGCGCGGGCCTCCCACCATCGCGGCCTCTCCCGCTGCGGAGCACAGGCTCCAGATGCGCAGGCTCAGCAGCTTTGGCTCACGGGCCCAATTGCTCCGCGGCATGCGGGATCCTCCCAGACCAGGGATCGAACCCGTGGCCCCTGCCTTGGCAGGCAGACTCTCAACCACTGCACCACCAGGGAAGCCCCATCCCGTGTCTTTTTGATTCTGACTTTCACAGGTGAAAGGCCCAATAGTGGGACTTCCGGATCATATGGTGACTCAATTTTTACCTTTAAATGCGCTGCCATTCTGTTCCTATTATTGGCCGTTACCAGTTTACATCCCACTTAGACCGAGAGGTTACGCTATTCTCCACAACTTCTTCAACATCTATTGTTTGTAGACTTTTTGCTGATGGTCATTCTGACTGGTGTGAGGTGATACCTTTGTGTAGATTGGATTTGCATGCGTCTCATATTTCCTGATGTTTTGCGTTTATCAGTGTCCTTTTCACTTTTTTTTTAAGATTGAGCGAAACGTACAACTTCTAACTGCCTTCTTGAAAAATTTGCTGCGTTTGGATTTTTTTGGCCATTCCCTTCCCCAGGACATTTTTTGAGGGCATGAGTCATTTACAGCCCTGCAGTCCTTGTGAATATTAGTGACCATTAGCAGTAGATTTAAAGCTGCTGTTTGAGGAAACGGCTTTTGGGTGGCAGGATTTCTACGTTGCCAACTCTGCTTGCTAGGGAAACAGAACTTCGCTGCAAGTTGTGGTTTTAGGTTGCAGATTAGAGTGGAATGTGCCAGGACAAACCCCCATAAGTTTAACCTCCGTAATTCTTGTCTGTCTCTTTAAGTTGTAGTTTTTATCAGAGCAAATTTGATTGAAAAAAAATTTTTTTTTGTAGGAGTACAGAATCTTGTTCATTTACACATATACCTATATTTATTGATCTTTGGGTCCTTTTCCATGTAGGTTGTTACAGAGTGTTGAGTAGACCACTCTTGGTATTCCATAGGTCTTTGGGGATTATATATTTTATATGTATTAGTATATGTGTGTTAACCCCAATATCCTAATTTATCCATTCCTCACACGTTTTCTTTGGCTTAACCATAAGTTTGTCTTCTCAATCTGAGATTGCCTTTCTCTATGGAAATATGTTCATTTTTATGAATTTTCAGATAACATAAGGGACATCATAGGGCATTTGTCTTTCTCATTCTGACTTACTTCACGTTGTGTGATTATCTCTAGGCTCCTCTGTGGTGCTGCATATGCCATTCTTTTATTTTTTTCCGTGACGGATATTCCATTCTGTCCATATTACCACTTCTTCTTTGTCCATTCATCTGATTATGGACCTTTTTTGTGTTTCCATGTCTTGGCTATTTCAGTATTGCTGCAGTGCACATTTGCCTGCCTCTGTCTTTCCGATTCTTGTGGTCTTAGGTTATAGGCCCAAAAGGTGCCCTGCCGCATCATATGGTAGCTCAATTTTTACGTTTTCAAGCAGCTCCGTTCAGTTTTCGTTAGTGCTGTTACCACTTTACATTCCACCAGCATCTAGAAATTACAGAGTTCTCTAAAAGCCCTTAGCATTTATAGTTTGTAGACTTTTTGCTGATGGTCATTTGACTGGTGTGAGCTGAAACGTTTTCACGTTGGATTTGCATGTGGCTAATAATTCCTTATACTGAACTTTAGGCATGTCCTCTTTTTTCTTTTCCTTCTTTTTTAAAGAGTGACTACAACTTCCCTCTTCGTATTGACTTCTTGAAAAAGTTGTAATGTGTAGAATTTTCTTGCCTATTCCCTACCCCAGGGCATTTGTTGAGGGCAGGTGTCATTTACAGCCCTGCAGTCCTTGTGACTATTAAGCAACCATTAGCACTTGGTTTAAAGCTGCTGTTATGGGAAACAACCACAAGGCGGCAGCATTATTACGTTCTCAACGCTTGTTACTAGTGCAAAAGAGTCTTCCTGAAAGTAGTGTTCCAAGGTTGTAAATTAGAGTGGAATGTGCTGGGACAAGCCCCCAGAAGTTTATGTCACCTTACTTATGTTTGTTTTTTAAATTTAATTTCTATTTCTTATCGGAGTAAATTTGATTAGAGTGTTGTGGTTTTCTGGCTGTACAGAATCTGCTCAATGATTCATACATATGTCTGGTCATCTTCGGATCCTGTTACCTTGTATGTTATTACAGAAAGTTGAGTAGACCTCCCTTGGTATTTGGTAGGTGTTTTGTCTTTATATATTTTATATGTATTGGTGAGTATATAATTCATATGGTTTATATGTTATATGTTTATATACATTTAACATACATTAGTATATCTATGTTAGCCCCATAGTCCTAATTTATCCATCCTCCCACCTTTCATTTTGGCTAACCATTAGTTTGTTTTATAAGTCTGTGAGTGTCTTTTTCTGTGAAAATATGTTTATTGGTAGCAACCTTAGGCTAACATGTATACAAGATATCATAGGATATTTATCATTCCCTCTTGACTTACTTAAGCTAATATGATTATTTCTAGGCTCATGTGTAGTCCTGAAAACGGCATTGTTCATTTTTTTCCCGAGGCTACTCTTCCATTCGGTATGTGTACCACTTCTTCTGTGTCCATTTATCTGTTGATGGACATTTTGTTTGCTTCCATGTCTTGGCTATTGTAAATACTGCTGCAATACACGATTTTCCATCCCGTGTCTTTTTTTTTTTAAGATTTTTTTTTAAATTAATTAATTTATTTATTTATTTATTTTTGGCTGTGCTGGTTCCTTGTTTCTGTGCGAGGGCTTTCTCCAGTTGCGGCAAGTGGGGGCCACTCCTCATCACGGTGCGCGGGCCTCCCACCATCGCGGCCTCTCCCGCTGCGGAGCACAGGCTCCAGATGCGCAGGCTCAGCAGCTTTGGCTCACGGGCCCAATTGCTCCGCGGCATGCGGGATCCTCCCAGACCAGGGATCGAACCCGTGGCCCCTGCCTTGGCAGGCAGACTCTCAACCACTGCACCACCAGGGAAGCCCCATCCCGTGTCTTTTTGATTCTGACTTTCACAGGTGAAAGGCCCAATAGTGGGACTTCCGGATCATATGGTGACTCAATTTTTACCTTTAAATGCGCTGCCATTCTGTTCCTATTATTGGCCGTTACCAGTTTACATCCCACTTAGACCGAGAGGTTACGCTATTCTCCACAACTTCTTCAACATCTATTGTTTGTAGACTTTTTGCTGATGGTCATTCTGACTGGTGTGAGGTGATACCTTTGTGTAGATTGGATTTGCATGCGTCTCATATTTCCTGATGTTTTGCGTTTATCAGTGTCCTTTTCACTTTTTTTTTAAGATTGAGCGAAACGTACAACTTCTAACTGCCTTCTTGAAAAATTTGCTGCGTTTGGATTCTTTTGGCCATTCCCTTCCCCAGGACATTTTTTGAGGGCATGAGTCATTTACAGCCCTGCAGTCCTTGTGAATATTAGTGACCATTAGCAGTAGATTTAAAGCTGCTGTTTGAGGAAACGGCTTTTGGGTGGCAGGATTTCTACGTTGCCAACTCTGCTTGCTAGGGAAACAGAACTTCGCTGCAAGTTGTGGTTTTAGGTTGCAGATTAGAGTGGAATGTGCCAGGACAAACCCCCATAAGTTTAACCTCCGTAATTCTTGTCTGTCTCTTTAAGTTGTAGTTTTTATCAGAGCAAATTTGATTGAAAAAAATTTTTTTTTTGTAGGAGTACAGAATCTTGTTCATTTACACATATACCTATATTTATTGATCTTTGGGTCCTTTTCCATGTAGGTTGTTACAGAGTGTTGAGTAGACCACTCTTGGTATTCCATAGGTCTTTGGGGATTATATATTTTATATGTATTAGTATATGTGTGTTAACCCCAATATCCTAATTTATCCATTCCTCACACGTTTTCTTTGGCTTAACCATAAGTTTGTCTTCTCAATCTGAGATTGCCTTTCTCTATGGAAATATGTTCATTTTTATGAATTTTCAGATAACATAAGGGACATCATAGGGCATTTGTCTTTCTCATTCTGACTTACTTCACGTTGTGTGATTATCTCTAGGCTCCTCTGTGGTGCTGCATATGCCATTCTTTTATTTTTTTCCGTGACGGATATTCCATTCTGTCCATATTACCACTTCTTCTTTGTCCATTCATCTGATTATGGACCTTTTTTGTGTTTCCATGTCTTGGCTATTTCAGTATTGCTGCAGTGCACATTTGCCTGCCTCTGTCTTTCCGATTCTGGTGGTCTTAGTTTATAGGCCCAAAAGGTGCCCTGCCGCATCATATGATAGCTCAATTTTTACCTTTTCAAGCAGCTCCATTCAGTTTGCATTAGTGCTGTTACCACTTTAAATCCCACCAGCAGCTAGAAGGTACACAGTTCTCTAAAACCCCTTCAGCATTTATAGTTTGTAGACTTTTTGCTGATGGTCCTGACTGGTGTGAGCTGAAACCTTTTTGAATTTGAATTTGCATGTGGCTAATAATTCCTTATACTGAACTTTAGGCATGTCCTCTTTTTTCTTTTCCTTCTTTTTTAAAGAGTGACTACAACTTCCCTCTTCGTATTGACTTCTTGAAAAAGTTGTAATGTGTAGAATTTTCTTGCCTATTCCCTACCCCAGGGCATTTGTTGAGGGCAGGTGTCATTTACAGCCCTGCAGTCCTTGTGACTATTAAGCAACCATTAGCACTTGGTTTAAAGCTGCTGTTATGGGAAACAACCACAAGGCGGCAGCATTATTACGTTCTCAACGCTTGTTACTAGTGCAAAAGAGTCTTCCTGAAAGTAGTGTTCCAAGGTTGTAAATTAGAGTGGAATGTGCTGGGACAAGCCCCCAGAAGTTTATGTCACCTTACTTATGTTTGTTTTTTAAATTTAATTTCTATTTCTTATCGGAGTAAATTTGATTAGAGTGTTGTGGTTTTCTGGCTGTACAGAATCTGCTCAATGATTCATACATATGTCTGGTCATCTTCGGATCCTGTTACCTTGTATGTTATTACAGAAAGTTGAGTAGACCTCCCTTGGTATTTGGTAGGTGTTTTGTCTTTATATATTTTATATGTATTGGTGAGTATATAATTCATATGGTTTATATGTTATATGTTTATATACATTTAACATACATTAGTATATCTATGTTAGCCCCATAGTCCTAATTTATCCATCCTCCCACCTTTCATTTTGGCTAACCATTAGTTTGTTTTATAAGTCTGTGAGTGTCTTTTTCTGTGAAAATATGTTTATTGGTAGCAACCTTAGGCTAACATGTATACAAGATATCATAGGATATTTATCATTCCCTCTTGACTTACTTAAGCTAATATGATTATTTCTAGGCTCATGTGTAGTCCTGAAAACGGCATTGTTCATTTTTTTCCCGAGGCTACTCTTCCATTCGGTATGTGTACCACTTCTTCTGTGTCCATTTATCTGTTGATGGACATTTTGTTTGCTTCCATGTCTTGGCTATTGTAAATACTGCTGCAATACACGATTTTCCATCCCGTGTCTTTTTTTTTTTAAGATTTTTTTTTAAATTAATTAATTAATTTATTTATTTATTTTTGGCTGTGCTGGTTCCTTGTTTCTGTGCGAGGGCTTTCTCCAGTTGCGGCAAGTGGGGGCCACTCCTCATCACGGTGCGCGGGCCTCCCACCATCGCGGCCTCTCCCGCTGCGGAGCACAGGCTCCAGATGCGCAGGCTCAGCAGCTTTGGCTCACGGGCCCAATTGCTCCGCGGCATGCGGGATCCTCCCAGACCAGGGATCGAACCCGTGGCCCCTGCCTTGGCAGGCAGACTCTCAACCACTGCACCACCAGGGAAGCCCCATCCCGTGTCTTTTTGATTCTGACTTTCACAGGTGAAAGGCCCAATAGTGGGACTTCCGGATCATATGGTGACTCAATTTTTACCTTTAAATGCGCTGCCATTCTGTTCCTATTATTGGCCGTTACCAGTTTACATCCCACTTAGACCGAGAGGTTACGCTATTCTCCACAACTTCTTCAACATCTATTGTTTGTAGACTTTTTGCTGATGGTCATTCTGACTGGTGTGAGGTGATACCTTTGTGTAGATTGGATTTGCATGCGTCTCATATTTCCTGATGTTTTGCGTTTATCAGTGTCCTTTTCACTTTTTTTTTAAGATTGAGCGAAACGTACAACTTCTAACTGCCTTCTTGAAAAATTTGCTGCGTTTGGATTCTTTTGGCCATTCCCTTCCCCAGGACATTTTTTGAGGGCATGAGTCATTTACAGCCCTGCAGTCCTTGTGAATATTAGTGACCATTAGCAGTAGATTTAAAGCTGCTGTTTGAGGAAACGGCTTTTGGGTGGCAGGATTTCTACGTTGCCAACTCTGCTTGCTAGGGAAACAGAACTTCGCTGCAAGTTGTGGTTTTAGGTTGCAGATTAGAGTGGAATGTGCCAGGACAAACCCCCATAAGTTTAACCTCCGTAATTCTTGTCTGTCTCTTTAAGTTGTAGTTTTTATCAGAGCAAATTTGATTGAAAAAAATTTTTTTTTTGTAGGAGTACAGAATCTTGTTCATTTACACATATACCTATATTTATTGATCTTTGGGTCCTTTTCCATGTAGGTTGTTACAGAGTGTTGAGTAGACCACTCTTGGTATTCCATAGGTCTTTGGGGATTATATATTTTATATGTATTAGTATATGTGTGTTAACCCCAATATCCTAATTTATCCATTCCTCACACGTTTTCTTTGGCTTAACCATAAGTTTGTCTTCTCAATCTGAGATTGCCTTTCTCTATGGAAATATGTTCATTTTTATGAATTTTCAGATAACATAAGGGACATCATAGGGCATTTGTCTTTCTCATTCTGACTTACTTCACGTTGTGTGATTATCTCTAGGCTCCTCTGTGGTGCTGCATATGCCATTCTTTTATTTTTTTCCGTGACGGATATTCCATTCTGTCCATATTACCACTTCTTCTTTGTCCATTCATCTGATTATGGACCTTTTTTGTGTTTCCATGTCTTGGCTATTTCAGTATTGCTGCAGTGCACATTTGCCTGCCTCTGTCTTTCCGATTCTGGTGGTCTTAGTTTATAGGCCCAAAAGGTGCCCTGCCGCATCATATGATAGCTCAATTTTTACCTTTTCAAGCAGCTCCATTCAGTTTGCATTAGTGCTGTTACCACTTTAAATCCCACCAGCAGCTAGAAGGTACACAGTTCTCTAAAACCCCTTCAGCATTTATAGTTTGTAGACTTTTTGCTGATGGTCCTGACTGGTGTGAGCTGAAACCTTTTTGAATTTGAATTTGCATGTGGCTAATAATTCCTTATACTGAACTTTAGGCATGTCCTCTTTTTTCTTTTCCTT
This sequence comes from Balaenoptera borealis, assembly GCF_965194805.1. Taxonomy (NCBI): domain Eukaryota; kingdom Metazoa; phylum Chordata; class Mammalia; order Artiodactyla; family Balaenopteridae; genus Balaenoptera; species Balaenoptera borealis. The sequence continues at coordinate 51,835 of NW_028122425.1, read as the reverse complement.
CTTTTTTAAAGAGTGACTACAACTTCCCTCTTCGTATTGACTTCTTGAAAAAGTTGTAATGTGTAGAATTTTCTTGCCTATTCCCTACCCCAGGGCATTTGTTGAGGGCAGGTGTCATTTACAGCCCTGCAGTCCTTGTGACTATTAAGCAACCATTAGCACTTGGTTTAAAGCTGCTGTTATGGGAAACAACCACAAGGCGGCAGCATTATTACGTTCTCAACGCTTGTTACTAGTGCAAAAGAGTCTTCCTGAAAGTAGTGTTCCAAGGTTGTAAATTAGAGTGGAATGTGCTGGGACAAGCCCCCAGAAGTTTATGTCACCTTACTTATGTTTGTTTTTTAAATTTAATTTCTATTTCTTATCGGAGTAAATTTGATTAGAGTGTTGTGGTTTTCTGGCTGTACAGAATCTGCTCAATGATTCATACATATGTCTGGTCATCTTCGGATCCTGTTACCTTGTATGTTATTACAGAAAGTTGAGTAGACCTCCCTTGGTATTTGGTAGGTGTTTTGTCTTTATATATTTTATATGTATTGGTGAGTATATAATTCATATGGTTTATATGTTATATGTTTATATACATTTAACATACATTAGTATATCTATGTTAGCCCCATAGTCCTAATTTATCCATCCTCCCACCTTTCATTTTGGCTAACCATTAGTTTGTTTTATAAGTCTGTGAGTGTCTTTTTCTGTGAAAATATGTTTATTGGTAGCAACCTTAGGCTAACATGTATACAAGATATCATAGGATATTTATCATTCCCTCTTGACTTACTTAAGCTAATATGATTATTTCTAGGCTCATGTGTAGTCCTGAAAACGGCATTGTTCATTTTTTTCCCGAGGCTACTCTTCCATTCGGTATGTGTACCACTTCTTCTGTGTCCATTTATCTGTTGATGGACATTTTGTTTGCTTCCATGTCTTGGCTATTGTAAATACTGCTGCAATACACGATTTTCCATCCCGTGTCTTTTTTTTTTTAAGATTTTTTTTTAAATTAATTAATTAATTTATTTATTTATTTTTGGCTGTGCTGGTTCCTTGTTTCTGTGCGAGGGCTTTCTCCAGTTGCGGCAAGTGGGGGCCACTCCTCATCACGGTGCGCGGGCCTCCCACCATCGCGGCCTCTCCCGCTGCGGAGCACAGGCTCCAGATGCGCAGGCTCAGCAGCTTTGGCTCACGGGCCCAATTGCTCCGCGGCATGCGGGATCCTCCCAGACCAGGGATCGAACCCGTGGCCCCTGCCTTGGCAGGCAGACTCTCAACCACTGCACCACCAGGGAAGCCCCATCCCGTGTCTTTTTGATTCTGACTTTCACAGGTGAAAGGCCCAATAGTGGGACTTCCGGATCATATGGTGACTCAATTTTTACCTTTAAATGCGCTGCCATTCTGTTCCTATTATTGGCCGTTACCAGTTTACATCCCACTTAGACCGAGAGGTTACGCTATTCTCCACAACTTCTTCAACATCTATTGTTTGTAGACTTTTTGCTGATGGTCATTCTGACTGGTGTGAGGTGATACCTTTGTGTAGATTGGATTTGCATGCGTCTCATATTTCCTGATGTTTTGCGTTTATCAGTGTCCTTTTCACTTTTTTTTTAAGATTGAGCGAAACGTACAACTTCTAACTGCCTTCTTGAAAAATTTGCTGCGTTTGGATTCTTTTGGCCATTCCCTTCCCCAGGACATTTTTTGAGGGCATGAGTCATTTACAGCCCTGCAGTCCTTGTGAATATTAGTGACCATTAGCAGTAGATTTAAAGCTGCTGTTTGAGGAAACGGCTTTTGGGTGGCAGGATTTCTACGTTGCCAACTCTGCTTGCTAGGGAAACAGAACTTCGCTGCAAGTTGTGGTTTTAGGTTGCAGATTAGAGTGGAATGTGCCAGGACAAACCCCCATAAGTTTAACCTCCGTAATTCTTGTCTGTCTCTTTAAGTTGTAGTTTTTATCAGAGCAAATTTGATTGAAAAAAATTTTTTTTTTGTAGGAGTACAGAATCTTGTTCATTTACACATATACCTATATTTATTGATCTTTGGGTCCTTTTCCATGTAGGTTGTTACAGAGTGTTGAGTAGACCACTCTTGGTATTCCATAGGTCTTTGGGGATTATATATTTTATATGTATTAGTATATGTGTGTTAACCCCAATATCCTAATTTATCCATTCCTCACACGTTTTCTTTGGCTTAACCATAAGTTTGTCTTCTCAATCTGAGATTGCCTTTCTCTATGGAAATATGTTCATTTTTATGAATTTTCAGATAACATAAGGGACATCATAGGGCATTTGTCTTTCTCATTCTGACTTACTTCACGTTGTGTGATTATCTCTAGGCTCCTCTGTGGTGCTGCATATGCCATTCTTTTATTTTTTTCCGTGACGGATATTCCATTCTGTCCATATTACCACTTCTTCTTTGTCCATTCATCTGATTATGGACCTTTTTTGTGTTTCCATGTCTTGGCTATTTCAGTATTGCTGCAGTGCACATTTGCCTGCCTCTGTCTTTCCGATTCTGGTGGTCTTAGTTTATAGGCCCAAAAGGTGCCCTGCCGCATCATATGATAGCTCAATTTTTACCTTTTCAAGCAGCTCCATTCAGTTTGCATTAGTGCTGTTACCACTTTAAATCCCACCAGCAGCTAGAAGGTACACAGTTCTCTAAAACCCCTTCAGCATTTATAGTTTGTAGACTTTTTGCTGATGGTCCTGACTGGTGTGAGCTGAAACCTTTTTGAATTTGAATTTGCATGTGGCTAATAATTCCTTATACTGAACTTTAGGCATGTCCTCTTTTTTCTTTTCCTTCTTTTTTAAAGAGTGACTACAACTTCCCTCTTCGTATTGACTTCTTGAAAAAGTTGTAATGTGTAGAATTTTCTTGCCTATTCCCTACCCCAGGGCATTTGTTGAGGGCAGGTGTCATTTACAGCCCTGCAGTCCTTGTGACTATTAAGCAACCATTAGCACTTGGTTTAAAGCTGCTGTTATGGGAAACAACCACAAGGCGGCAGCATTATTACGTTCTCAACGCTTGTTACTAGTGCAAAAGAGTCTTCCTGAAAGTAGTGTTCCAAGGTTGTAAATTAGAGTGGAATGTGCTGGGACAAGCCCCCAGAAGTTTATGTCACCTTACTTATGTTTGTTTTTTAAATTTAATTTCTATTTCTTATCGGAGTAAATTTGATTAGAGTGTTGTGGTTTTCTGGCTGTACAGAATCTGCTCAATGATTCATACATATGTCTGGTCATCTTCGGATCCTGTTACCTTGTATGTTATTACAGAAAGTTGAGTAGACCTCCCTTGGTATTTGGTAGGTGTTTTGTCTTTATATATTTTATATGTATTGGTGAGTATATAATTCATATGGTTTATATGTTATATGTTTATATACATTTAACATACATTAGTATATCTATGTTAGCCCCATAGTCCTAATTTATCCATCCTCCCACCTTTCATTTTGGCTAACCATTAGTTTGTTTTATAAGTCTGTGAGTGTCTTTTTCTGTGAAAATATGTTTATTGGTAGCAACCTTAGGCTAACATGTATACAAGATATCATAGGATATTTATCATTCCCTCTTGACTTACTTAAGCTAATATGATTATTTCTAGGCTCATGTGTAGTCCTGAAAACGGCATTGTTCATTTTTTTCCCGAGGCTACTCTTCCATTCGGTATGTGTACCACTTCTTCTGTGTCCATTTATCTGTTGATGGACATTTTGTTTGCTTCCATGTCTTGGCTATTGTAAATACTGCTGCAATACACGATTTTCCATCCCGTGTCTTTTTTTTTTTAAGATTTTTTTTTAAATTAATTAATTAATTTATTTATTTATTTTTGGCTGTGCTGGTTCCTTGTTTCTGTGCGAGGGCTTTCTCCAGTTGCGGCAAGTGGGGGCCACTCCTCATCACGGTGCGCGGGCCTCCCACCATCGCGGCCTCTCCCGCTGCGGAGCACAGGCTCCAGATGCGCAGGCTCAGCAGCTTTGGCTCACGGGCCCAATTGCTCCGCGGCATGCGGGATCCTCCCAGACCAGGGATCGAACCCGTGGCCCCTGCCTTGGCAGGCAGACTCTCAACCACTGCACCACCAGGGAAGCCCCATCCCGTGTCTTTTTGATTCTGACTTTCACAGGTGAAAGGCCCAATAGTGGGACTTCCGGATCATATGGTGACTCAATTTTTACCTTTAAATGCGCTGCCATTCTGTTCCTATTATTGGCCGTTACCAGTTTACATCCCACTTAGACCGAGAGGTTACGCTATTCTCCACAACTTCTTCAACATCTATTGTTTGTAGACTTTTTGCTGATGGTCATTCTGACTGGTGTGAGGTGATACCTTTGTGTAGATTGGATTTGCATGCGTCTCATATTTCCTGATGTTTTGCGTTTATCAGTGTCCTTTTCACTTTTTTTTTAAGATTGAGCGAAACGTACAACTTCTAACTGCCTTCTTGAAAAATTTGCTGCGTTTGGATTCTTTTGGCCATTCCCTTCCCCAGGACATTTTTTGAGGGCATGAGTCATTTACAGCCCTGCAGTCCTTGTGAATATTAGTGACCATTAGCAGTAGATTTAAAGCTGCTGTTTGAGGAAACGGCTTTTGGGTGGCAGGATTTCTACGTTGCCAACTCTGCTTGCTAGGGAAACAGAACTTCGCTGCAAGTTGTGGTTTTAGGTTGCAGATTAGAGTGGAATGTGCCAGGACAAACCCCCATAAGTTTAACCTCCGTAATTCTTGTCTGTCTCTTTAAGTTGTAGTTTTTATCAGAGCAAATTTGATTGAAAAAAATTTTTTTTTTGTAGGAGTACAGAATCTTGTTCATTTACACATATACCTATATTTATTGATCTTTGGGTCCTTTTCCATGTAGGTTGTTACAGAGTGTTGAGTAGACCACTCTTGGTATTCCATAGGTCTTTGGGGATTATATATTTTATATGTATTAGTATATGTGTGTTAACCCCAATATCCTAATTTATCCATTCCTCACACGTTTTCTTTGGCTTAACCATAAGTTTGTCTTCTCAATCTGAGATTGCCTTTCTCTATGGAAATATGTTCATTTTTATGAATTTTCAGATAACATAAGGGACATCATAGGGCATTTGTCTTTCTCATTCTGACTTACTTCACGTTGTGTGATTATCTCTAGGCTCCTCTGTGGTGCTGCATATGCCATTCTTTTATTTTTTTCCGTGACGGATATTCCATTCTGTCCATATTACCACTTCTTCTTTGTCCATTCATCTGATTATGGACCTTTTTTGTGTTTCCATGTCTTGGCTATTTCAGTATTGCTGCAGTGCACATTTGCCTGCCTCTGTCTTTCCGATTCTGGTGGTCTTAGTTTATAGGCCCAAAAGGTGCCCTGCCGCATCATATGATAGCTCAATTTTTACCTTTTCAAGCAGCTCCATTCAGTTTGCATTAGTGCTGTTACCACTTTAAATCCCACCAGCAGCTAGAAGGTACACAGTTCTCTAAAACCCCTTCAGCATTTATAGTTTGTAGACTTTTTGCTGATGGTCCTGACTGGTGTGAGCTGAAACCTTTTTGAATTTGAATTTGCATGTGGCTAATAATTCCTTATACTGAACTTTAGGCATGTCCTCTTTTTTCTTTTCCTTCTTTTTTAAAGAGTGACTACAACTTCCCTCTTCGTATTGACTTCTTGAAAAAGTTGTAATGTGTAGAATTTTCTTGCCTATTCCCTACCCCAGGGCATTTGTTGAGGGCAGGTGTCATTTACAGCCCTGCAGTCCTTGTGACTATTAAGCAACCATTAGCACTTGGTTTAAAGCTGCTGTTATGGGAAACAACCACAAGGCGGCAGCATTATTACGTTCTCAACGCTTGTTACTAGTGCAAAAGAGTCTTCCTGAAAGTAGTGTTCCAAGGTTGTAAATTAGAGTGGAATGTGCTGGGACAAGCCCCCAGAAGTTTATGTCACCTTACTTATGTTTGTTTTTTAAATTTAATTTCTATTTCTTATCGGAGTAAATTTGATTAGAGTGTTGTGGTTTTCTGGCTGTACAGAATCTGCTCAATGATTCATACATATGTCTGGTCATCTTCGGATCCTGTTACCTTGTATGTTATTACAGAAAGTTGAGTAGACCTCCCTTGGTATTTGGTAGGTGTTTTGTCTTTATATATTTTATATGTATTGGTGAGTATATAATTCATATGGTTTATATGTTATATGTTTATATACATTTAACATACATTAGTATATCTATGTTAGCCCCATAGTCCTAATTTATCCATCCTCCCACCTTTCATTTTGGCTAACCATTAGTTTGTTTTATAAGTCTGTGAGTGTCTTTTTCTGTGAAAATATGTTTATTGGTAGCAACCTTAGGCTAACATGTATACAAGATATCATAGGATATTTATCATTCCCTCTTGACTTACTTAAGCTAATATGATTATTTCTAGGCTCATGTGTAGTCCTGAAAACGGCATTGTTCATTTTTTTCCCGAGGCTACTCTTCCATTCGGTATGTGTACCACTTCTTCTGTGTCCATTTATCTGTTGATGGACATTTTGTTTGCTTCCATGTCTTGGCTATTGTAAATACTGCTGCAATACACGATTTTCCATCCCGTGTCTTTTTTTTTTTAAGATTTTTTTTTAAATTAATTAATGAATTTATTTATTTATTTTTGGCTGTGCTGGTTCCTTGTTTCTGTGCGAGGGCTTTCTCCAGTTGCGGCAAGTGGGGGCCACTCCTCATCACGGTGCGCGGGCCTCCCACCATCGCGGCCTCTCCCGCTGCGGAGCACAGGCTCCAGATGCGCAGGCTCAGCAGCTTTGGCTCACGGGCCCAATTGCTCCGCGGCATGCGGGATCCTCCCAGACCAGGGATCGAACCCGTGGCCCCTGCCTTGGCAGGCAGACTCTCAACCACTGCACCACCAGGGAAGCCCCATCCCGTGTCTTTTTGATTCTGACTTTCACAGGTGAAAGGCCCAATAGTGGGACTTCCGGATCATATGGTGACTCAATTTTTACCTTTAAATGCGCTGCCATTCTGTTCCTATTATTGGCCGTTACCAGTTTACATCCCACTTAGACCGAGAGGTTACGCTATTCTCCACAACTTCTTCAACATCTATTGTTTGTAGACTTTTTGCTGATGGTCATTCTGACTGGTGTGAGGTGATACCTTTGTGTAGATTGGATTTGCATGCGTCTCATATTTCCTGATGTTTTGCGTTTATCAGTGTCCTTTTCACTTTTTTTTTAAGATTGAGCGAAACGTACAACTTCTAACTGCCTTCTTGAAAAATTTGCTGCGTTTGGATTCTTTTGGCCATTCCCTTCCCCAGGACATTTTTTGAGGGCATGAGTCATTTACAGCCCTGCAGTCCTTGTGAATATTAGTGACCATTAGCAGTAGATTTAAAGCTGCTGTTTGAGGAAACGGCTTTTGGGTGGCAGGATTTCTACGTTGCCAACTCTGCTTGCTAGGGAAACAGAACTTCGCTGCAAGTTGTGGTTTTAGGTTGCAGATTAGAGTGGAATGTGCCAGGACAAACCCCCATAAGTTTAACCTCCGTAATTCTTGTCTGTCTCTTTAAGTTGTAGTTTTTATCAGAGCAAATTTGATTGAAAAAAATTTTTTTTTTGTAGGAGTACAGAATCTTGTTCATTTACACATATACCTATATTTATTGATCTTTGGGTCCTTTTCCATGTAGGTTGTTACAGAGTGTTGAGTAGACCACTCTTGGTATTCCATAGGTCTTTGGGGATTATATATTTTATATGTATTAGTATATGTGTGTTAACCCCAATATCCTAATTTATCCATTCCTCACACGTTTTCTTTGGCTTAACCATAAGTTTGTCTTCTCAATCTGAGATTGCCTTTCTCTATGGAAATATGTTCATTTTTATGAATTTTCAGATAACATAAGGGACATCATAGGGCATTTGTCTTTCTCATTCTGACTTACTTCACGTTGTGTGATTATCTCTAGGCTCCTCTGTGGTGCTGCATATGCCATTCTTTTATTTTTTTCCGTGACGGATATTCCATTCTGTCCATATTACCACTTCTTCTTTGTCCATTCATCTGATTATGGACCTTTTTTGTGTTTCCATGTCTTGGCTATTTCAGTATTGCTGCAGTGCACATTTGCCTGCCTCTGTCTTTCCGATTCTTGTGGTCTTAGGTTATAGGCCCAAAAGGTGCCCTGCCGCATCATATGGTAGCTCAATTTTTACGTTTTAAAGCAGCTCCGTTCAGTTTTCGTTAGTGCTGTTACCACTTTACATTCCACCAGCATCTAGAAATTACAGAGTTCTCTAAAAGCCCTTAGCATTTATAGTTTGTAGACTTTTTGCTGATGGTCATTTGACTGGTGTGAGCTGAAACGTTTTCACGTTGGATTTGCATGTGGCTAATAATTCCTTATACTGAACTTTAGGCATGTCCTCTTTTTTCTTTTCCTTCTTTTTTAAAGAGTGACTACAACTTCCCTCTTCGTATTGACTTCTTGAAAAAGTTGTAATGTGTAGAATTTTCTTGCCTATTCCCTACCCCAGGGCATTTGTTGAGGGCAGGTGTCATTTACAGCCCTGCAGTCCTTGTGACTATTAAGCAACCATTAGCACTTGGTTTAAAGCTGCTGTTATGGGAAACAACCACAAGGCGGCAGCATTATTACGTTCTCAACGCTTGTTACTAGTGCAAAAGAGTCTTCCTGAAAGTAGTGTTCCAAGGTTGTAAATTAGAGTGGAATGTGCTGGGACAAGCCCCCAGAAGTTTATGTCACCTTACTTATGTTTGTTTTTTAAATTTAATTTCTATTTCTTATCGGAGTAAATTTGATTAGAGTGTTGTGGTTTTCTGGCTGTACAGAATCTGCTCAATGATTCATACATATGTCTGGTCATCTTCGGATCCTGTTACCTTGTATGTTATTACAGAAAGTTGAGTAGACCTCCCTTGGTATTTGGTAGGTGTTTTGTCTTTATATATTTTATATGTATTGGTGAGTATATAATTCATATGGTTTATATGTTATATGTTTATATACATTTAACATACATTAGTATATCTATGTTAGCCCCATAGTCCTAATTTATCCATCCTCCCACCTTTCATTTTGGCTAACCATTAGTTTGTTTTATAAGTCTGTGAGTGTCTTTTTCTGTGAAAATATGTTTATTGGTAGCAACCTTAGGCTAACATGTATACAAGATATCATAGGATATTTATCATTCCCTCTTGACTTACTTAAGCTAATATGATTATTTCTAGGCTCATGTGTAGTCCTGAAAACGGCATTGTTCATTTTTTTCCCGAGGCTACTCTTCCATTCGGTATGTGTACCACTTCTTCTGTGTCCATTTATCTGTTGATGGACATTTTGTTTGCTTCCATGTCTTGGCTATTGTAAATACTGCTGCAATACACGATTTTCCATCCCGTGTCTTTTTTTTTTTAAGATTTTTTTTTAAATTAATTAATGAATTTATTTATTTATTTTTGGCTGTGCTGGTTCCTTGTTTCTGTGCGAGGGCTTTCTCCAGTTGCGGCAAGTGGGGGCCACTCCTCATCACGGTGCGCGGGCCTCCCACCATCGCGGCCTCTCCCGCTGCGGAGCACAGGCTCCAGATGCGCAGGCTCAGCAGCTTTGGCTCACGGGCCCAATTGCTCCGCGGCATGCGGGATCCTCCCAGACCAGGGATCGAACCCGTGGCCCCTGCCTTGGCAGGCAGACTCTCAACCACTGCACCACCAGGGAAGCCCCATCCCGTGTCTTTTTGATTCTGACTTTCACAGGTGAAAGGCCCAATAGTGGGACTTCCGGATCATATGGTGACTCAATTTTTACCTTTAAATGCGCTGCCATTCTGTTCCTATTATTGGCCGTTACCAGTTTACATCCCACTTAGACCGAGAGGTTACGCTATTCTCCACAACTTCTTCAACATCTATTGTTTGTAGACTTTTTGCTGATGGTCATTCTGACTGGTGTGAGGTGATACCTTTGTGTAGATTGGATTTGCATGCGTCTCATATTTCCTGATGTTTTGCGTTTATCAGTGTCCTTTTCACTTTTTTTTTAAGATTGAGCGAAACGTACAACTTCTAACTGCCTTCTTGAAAAATTTGCTGCGTTTGGATTCTTTTGGCCATTCCCTTCCCCAGGACATTTTTTGAGGGCATGAGTCATTTACAGCCCTGCAGTCCTTGTGAATATTAGTGACCATTAGCAGTAGATTTAAAGCTGCTGTTTGAGGAAACGGCTTTTGGGTGGCAGGATTTCTACGTTGCCAACTCTGCTTGCTAGGGAAACAGAACTTCGCTGCAAGTTGTGGTTTTAGGTTGCAGATTAGAGTGGAATGTGCCAGGACAAACCCCCATAAGTTTAACCTCCGTAATTCTTGTCTGTCTCTTTAAGTTGTAGTTTTTATCAGAGCAAATTTGATTGAAAAAAAATTTTTTTTTGTAGGAGTACAGAATCTTGTTCATTTACACATATACCTATATTTATTGATCTTTGGGTCCTTTTCCATGTAGGTTGTTACAGAGTGTTGAGTAGACCACTCTTGGTATTCCATAGGTCTTTGGGGATTATATATTTTATATGTATTAGTATATGTGTGTTAACCCCAATATCCTAATTTATCCATTCCTCACACGTTTTCTTTGGCTTAACCATAAGTTTGTCTTCTCAATCTGAGATTGCCTTTCTCTATGGAAATATGTTCATTTTTATGAATTTTCAGATAACATAAGGGACATCATAGGGCATTTGTCTTTCTCATTCTGACTTACTTCACGTTGTGTGATTATCTCTAGGCTCCTCTGTGGTGCTGCATATGCCATTCTTTTATTTTTTTCCGTGACGGATATTCCATTCTGTCCATATTACCACTTCTTCTTTGTCCATTCATCTGATTATGGACCTTTTTTGTGTTTCCATGTCTTGGCTATTTCAGTATTGCTGCAGTGCACATTTGCCTGCCTCTGTCTTTCCGATTCTTGTGGTCTTAGGTTATAGGCCCAAAAGGTGCCCTGCCGCATCATATGGTAGCTCAATTTTTACGTTTTAAAGCAGCTCCGTTCAGTTTTCGTTAGTGCTGTTACCACTTTACATTCCACCAGCATCTAGAAATTACAGAGTTCTCTAAAAGCCCTTAGCATTTATAGTTTGTAGACTTTTTGCTGATGGTCATTTGACTGGTGTGAGCTGAAACGTTTTCACGTTGGATTTGCATGTGGCTAATAATTCCTTATACTGAACTTTAGGCATGTCCTCTTTTTTCTTTTCCTTCTTTTTTAAAGAGTGACTACAACTTCCCTCTTCGTATTGACTTCTTGAAAAAGTTGTAATGTGTAGAATTTTCTTGCCTATTCCCTACCCCAGGGCATTTGTTGAGGGCAGGTGTCATTTACAGCCCTGCAGTCCTTGTGACTATTAAGCAACCATTAGCACTTGGTTTAAAGCTGCTGTTATGGGAAACAACCACAAGGCGGCAGCATTATTACGTTCTCAACGCTTGTTACTAGTGCAAAAGAGTCTTCCTGAAAGTAGTGTTCCAAGGTTGTAAATTAGAGTGGAATGTGCTGGGACAAGCCCCCAGAAGTTTATGTCACCTTACTTATGTTTGTTTTTTAAATTTAATTTCTATTTCTTATCGGAGTAAATTTGATTAGAGTGTTGTGGTTTTCTGGCTGTACAGAATCTGCTCAATGATTCATACATATGTCTGGTCATCTTCGGATCCTGTTACCTTGTATGTTATTACAGAAAGTTGAGTAGACCTCCCTTGGTATTTGGTAGGTGTTTTGTCTTTATATATTTTATATGTATTGGTGAGTATATAATTCATATGGTTTATATGTTATATGTTTATATACATTTAACATACATTAGTATATCTATGTTAGCCCCATAGTCCTAATTTATCCATCCTCCCACCTTTCATTTTGGCTAACCATTAGTTTGTTTTATAAGTCTGTGAGTGTCTTTTTCTGTGAAAATATGTTTATTGGTAGCAACCTTAGGCTAACATGTATACAAGATATCATAGGATATTTATCATTCCCTCTTGACTTACTTAAGCTAATATGATTATTTCTAGGCTCATGTGTAGTCCTGAAAACGGCATTGTTCATTTTTTTCCCGAGGCTACTCTTCCATTCGGTATGTGTACCACTTCTTCTGTGTCCATTTATCTGTTGATGGACATTTTGTTTGCTTCCATGTCTTGGCTATTGTAAATACTGCTGCAATACACGATTTTCCATCCCGTGTCTTTTTTTTTTTAAGATTTTTTTTTAAATTAATTAATGAATTTATTTATTTATTTTTGGCTGTGCTGGTTCCTTGTTTCTGTGCGAGGGCTTTCTCCAGTTGCGGCAAGTGGGGGCCACTCCTCATCACGGTGCGCGGGCCTCCCACCATCGCGGCCTCTCCCGCTGCGGAGCACAGGCTCCAGATGCGCAGGCTCAGCAGCTTTGGCTCACGGGCCCAATTGCTCCGCGGCATGCGGGATCCTCCCAGACCAGGGATCGAACCCGTGGCCCCTGCCTTGGCAGGCAGACTCTCAACCACTGCACCACCAGGGAAGCCCCATCCCGTGTCTTTTTGATTCTGACTTTCACAGGTGAAAGGCCCAATAGTGGGACTTCCGGATCATATGGTGACTCAATTTTTACCTTTAAATGCGCTGCCATTCTGTTCCTATTATTGGCCGTTACCAGTTTACATCCCACTTAGACCGAGAGGTTACGCTATTCTCCACAACTTCTTCAACATCTATTGTTTGTAGACTTTTTGCTGATGGTCATTCTGACTGGTGTGAGGTGATACCTTTGTGTAGATTGGATTTGCATGCGTCTCATATTTCCTGATGTTTTGCGTTTATCAGTGTCCTTTTCACTTTTTTTTTAAGATTGAGCGAAACGTACAACTTCTAACTGCCTTCTTGAAAAATTTGCTGCGTTTGGATTCTTTTGGCCATTCCCTTCCCCAGGACATTTTTTGAGGGCATGAGTCATTTACAGCCCTGCAGTCCTTGTGAATATTAGTGACCATTAGCAGTAGATTTAAAGCTGCTGTTTGAGGAAACGGCTTTTGGGTGGCAGGATTTCTACGTTGCCAACTCTGCTTGCTAGGGAAACAGAACTTCGCTGCAAGTTGTGGTTTTAGGTTGCAGATTAGAGTGGAATGTGCCAGGACAAACCCCCATAAGTTTAACCTCCGTAATTCTTGTCTGTCTCTTTAAGTTGTAGTTTTTATCAGAGCAAATTTGATTGAAAAAAAATTTTTTTTTGTAGGAGTACAGAATCTTGTTCATTTACACATATACCTATATTTATTGATCTTTGGGTCCTTTTCCATGTAGGTTGTTACAGAGTGTTGAGTAGACCACTCTTGGTATTCCATAGGTCTTTGGGGATTATATATTTTATATGTATTAGTATATGTGTGTTAACCCCAATATCCTAATTTATCCATTCCTCACACGTTTTCTTTGGCTTAACCATAAGTTTGTCTTCTCAATCTGAGATTGCCTTTCTCTATGGAAATATGTTCATTTTTATGAATTTTCAGATAACATAAGGGACATCATAGGGCATTTGTCTTTCTCATTCTGACTTACTTCACGTTGTGTGATTATCTCTAGGCTCCTCTGTGGTGCTGCATATGCCATTCTTTTATTTTTTTCCGTGACGGATATTCCATTCTGTCCATATTACCACTTCTTCTTTGTCCATTCATCTGATTATGGACCTTTTTTGTGTTTCCATGTCTTGGCTATTTCAGTATTGCTGCAGTGCACATTTGCCTGCCTCTGTCTTTCCGATTCTTGTGGTCTTAGGTTATAGGCCCAAAAGGTGCCCTGCCGCATCATATGGTAGCTCAATTTTTACGTTTTAAAGCAGCTCCGTTCAGTTTTCGTTAGTGCTGTTACCACTTTACATTCCACCAGCATCTAGAAATTACAGAGTTCTCTAAAAGCCCTTAGCATTTATAGTTTGTAGACTTTTTGCTGATGGTCATTTGACTGGTGTGAGCTGAAACGTTTTCACGTTGGATTTGCATGTGGCTAATAATTCCTTATACTGAACTTTAGGCATGTCCTCTTTTTTCTTTTCCTTCTTTTTTAAAGAGTGACTACAACTTCCCTCTTCGTATTGACTTCTTGAAAAAGTTGTAATGTGTAGAATTTTCTTGCCTATTCCCTACCCCAGGGCATTTGTTGAGGGCAGGTGTCATTTACAGCCCTGCAGTCCTTGTGACTATTAAGCAACCATTAGCACTTGGTTTAAAGCTGCTGTTATGGGAAACAACCACAAGGCGGCAGCATTATTACGTTCTCAACGCTTGTTACTAGTGCAAAAGAGTCTTCCTGAAAGTAGTGTTCCAAGGTTGTAAATTAGAGTGGAATGTGCTGGGACAAGCCCCCAGAAGTTTATGTCACCTTACTTATGTTTGTTTTTTAAATTTAATTTCTATTTCTTATCGGAGTAAATTTGATTAGAGTGTTGTGGTTTTCTGGCTGTACAGAATCTGCTCAATGATTCATACATATGTCTGGTCATCTTCGGATCCTGTTACCTTGTATGTTATTACAGAAAGTTGAGTAGACCTCCCTTGGTATTTGGTAGGTGTTTTGTCTTTATATATTTTATATGTATTGGTGAGTATATAATTCATATGGTTTATATGTTATATGTTTATATACATTTAACATACATTAGTATATCTATGTTAGCCCCATAGTCCTAATTTATCCATCCTCCCACCTTTCATTTTGGCTAACCATTAGTTTGTTTTATAAGTCTGTGAGTGTCTTTTTCTGTGAAAATATGTTTATTGGTAGCAACCTTAGGCTAACATGTATACAAGATATCATAGGATATTTATCATTCCCTCTTGACTTACTTAAGCTAATATGATTATTTCTAGGCTCATGTGTAGTCCTGAAAACGGCATTGTTCATTTTTTTCCCGAGGCTACTCTTCCATTCGGTATGTGTACCACTTCTTCTGTGTCCATTTATCTGTTGATGGACATTTTGTTTGCTTCCATGTCTTGGCTATTGTAAATACTGCTGCAATACACGATTTTCCATCCCGTGTCTTTTTTTTTTTAAGATTTTTTTTTAAATTAATTAATGAATTTATTTATTTATTTTTGGCTGTGCTGGTTCCTTGTTTCTGTGCGAGGGCTTTCTCCAGTTGCGGCAAGTGGGGGCCACTCCTCATCACGGTGCGCGGGCCTCCCACCATCGCGGCCTCTCCCGCTGCGGAGCACAGGCTCCAGATGCGCAGGCTCAGCAGCTTTGGCTCACGGGCCCAATTGCTCCGCGGCATGCGGGATCCTCCCAGACCAGGGATCGAACCCGTGGCCCCTGCCTTGGCAGGCAGACTCTCAACCACTGCACCACCAGGGAAGCCCCATCCCGTGTCTTTTTGATTCTGACTTTCACAGGTGAAAGGCCCAATAGTGGGACTTCCGGATCATATGGTGACTCAATTTTTACCTTTAAATGCGCTGCCATTCTGTTCCTATTATTGGCCGTTACCAGTTTACATCCCACTTAGACCGAGAGGTTACGCTATTCTCCACAACTTCTTCAACATCTATTGTTTGTAGACTTTTTGCTGATGGTCATTCTGACTGGTGTGAGGTGATACCTTTGTGTAGATTGGATTTGCATGCGTCTCATATTTCCTGATGTTTTGCGTTTATCAGTGTCCTTTTCACTTTTTTTTTAAGATTGAGCGAAACGTACAACTTCTAACTGCCTTCTTGAAAAATTTGCTGCGTTTGGATTCTTTTGGCCATTCCCTTCCCCAGGACATTTTTTGAGGGCATGAGTCATTTACAGCCCTGCAGTCCTTGTGAATATTAGTGACCATTAGCAGTAGATTTAAAGCTGCTGTTTGAGGAAACGGCTTTTGGGTGGCAGGATTTCTACGTTGCCAACTCTGCTTGCTAGGGAAACAGAACTTCGCTGCAAGTTGTGGTTTTAGGTTGCAGATTAGAGTGGAATGTGCCAGGACAAACCCCCATAAGTTTAACCTCCGTAATTCTTGTCTGTCTCTTTAAGTTGTAGTTTTTATCAGAGCAAATTTGATTGAAAAAAAATTTTTTTTTGTAGGAGTACAGAATCTTGTTCATTTACACATATACCTATATTTATTGATCTTTGGGTCCTTTTCCATGTAGGTTGTTACAGAGTGTTGAGTAGACCACTCTTGGTATTCCATAGGTCTTTGGGGATTATATATTTTATATGTATTAGTATATGTGTGTTAACCCCAATATCCTAATTTATCCATTCCTCACACGTTTTCTTTGGCTTAACCATAAGTTTGTCTTCTCAATCTGAGATTGCCTTTCTCTATGGAAATATGTTCATTTTTATGAATTTTCAGATAACATAAGGGACATCATAGGGCATTTGTCTTTCTCATTCTGACTTACTTCACGTTGTGTGATTATCTCTAGGCTCCTCTGTGGTGCTGCATATGCCATTCTTTTATTTTTTTCCGTGACGGATATTCCATTCTGTCCATATTACCACTTCTTCTTTGTCCATTCATCTGATTATGGACCTTTTTTGTGTTTCCATGTCTTGGCTATTTCAGTATTGCTGCAGTGCACATTTGCCTGCCTCTGTCTTTCCGATTCTTGTGGTCTTAGGTTATAGGCCCAAAAGGTGCCCTGCCGCATCATATGGTAGCTCAATTTTTACGTTTTAAAGCAGCTCCGTTCAGTTTTCGTTAGTGCTGTTACCACTTTACATTCCACCAGCATCTAGAAATTACAGAGTTCTCTAAAAGCCCTTAGCATTTATAGTTTGTAGACTTTTTGCTGATGGTCATTTGACTGGTGTGAGCTGAAACGTTTTCACGTTGGATTTGCATGTGGCTAATAATTCCTTATACTGAACTTTAGGCATGTCCTCTTTTTTCTTTTCCTTCTTTTTTAAAGAGTGACTACAACTTCCCTCTTCGTATTGACTTCTTGAAAAAGTTGTAATGTGTAGAATTTTCTTGCCTATTCCCTACCCCAGGGCATTTGTTGAGGGCAGGTGTCATTTACAGCCCTGCAGTCCTTGTGACTATTAAGCAACCATTAGCACTTGGTTTAAAGCTGCTGTTATGGGAAACAACCACAAGGCGGCAGCATTATTACGTTCTCAACGCTTGTTACTAGTGCAAAAGAGTCTTCCTGAAAGTAGTGTTCCAAGGTTGTAAATTAGAGTGGAATGTGCTGGGACAAGCCCCCAGAAGTTTATGTCACCTTACTTATGTTTGTTTTTTAAATTTAATTTCTATTTCTTATCGGAGTAAATTTGATTAGAGTGTTGTGGTTTTCTGGCTGTACAGAATCTGCTCAATGATTCATACATATGTCTGGTCATCTTCGGATCCTGTTACCTTGTATGTTATTACAGAAAGTTGAGTAGACCTCCCTTGGTATTTGGTAGGTGTTTTGTCTTTATATATTTTATATGTATTGGTGAGTATATAATTCATATGGTTTATATGTTATATGTTTAGATACATTTAACATACATTAGTATATCTATGTTAGCCCCATAGTCCTAATTTATCCATCCTCCCACCTTTCATTTTGGCTAACCATTAGTTTGTTTTATAAGTCTGTGAGTGTCTTTTTCTGTGAAAATATGTTTATTGGTAGCAACCTTAGGCTAACATGTATACAAGATATCATAGGATATTTATCATTCCCTCTTGACTTACTTAAGCTAATATGATTATTTCTAGGCTCATGTGTAGTCCTGAAAACGGCATTGTTCATTTTTTTCCCGAGGCTACTCTTCCATTCGGTATGTGTACCACTTCTTCTGTGTCCATTTATCTGTTGATGGACATTTTGTTTGCTTCCATGTCTTGGCTATTGTAAATACTGCTGCAATACACGATTTTCCATCCCGTGTCTTTTTTTTTTTAAGATTTTTTTTTAAATTAATTAATGAATTTATTTATTTATTTTTGGCTGTGCTGGTTCCTTGTTTCTGTGCGAGGGCTTTCTCCAGTTGCGGCAAGTGGGGGCCACTCCTCATCACGGTGCGCGGGCCTCCCACCATCGCGGCCTCTCCCGCTGCGGAGCACAGGCTCCAGATGCGCAGGCTCAGCAGCTTTGGCTCACGGGCCCAATTGCTCCGCGGCATGCGGGATCCTCCCAGACCAGGGATCGAACCCGTGGCCCCTGCCTTGGCAGGCAGACTCTCAACCACTGCACCACCAGGGAAGCCCCATCCCGTGTCTTTTTGATTCTGACTTTCACAGGTGAAAGGCCCAATAGTGGGACTTCCGGATCATATGGTGACTCAATTTTTACCTTTAAATGCGCTGCCATTCTGTTCCTATTATTGGCCGTTACCAGTTTACATCCCACTTAGACCGAGAGGTTACGCTATTCTCCACAACTTCTTCAACATCTATTGTTTGTAGACTTTTTGCTGATGGTCATTCTGACTGGTGTGAGGTGATACCTTTGTGTAGATTGGATTTGCATGCGTCTCATATTTCCTGATGTTTTGCGTTTATCAGTGTCCTTTTCACTTTTTTTTTAAGATTGAGCGAAACGTACAACTTCTAACTGCCTTCTTGAAAAATTTGCTGCGTTTGGATTCTTTTGGCCATTCCCTTCCCCAGGACATTTTTTGAGGGCATGAGTCATTTACAGCCCTGCAGTCCTTGTGAATATTAGTGACCATTAGCAGTAGATTTAAAGCTGCTGTTTGAGGAAACGGCTTTTGGGTGGCAGGATTTCTACGTTGCCAACTCTGCTTGCTAGGGAAACAGAACTTCGCTGCAAGTTGTGGTTTTAGGTTGCAGATTAGAGTGGAATGTGCCAGGACAAACCCCCATAAGTTTAACCTCCGTAATTCTTGTCTGTCTCTTTAAGTTGTAGTTTTTATCAGAGCAAATTTGATTGAAAAAAAATTTTTTTTTGTAGGAGTACAGAATCTTGTTCATTTACACATATACCTATATTTATTGATCTTTGGGTCCTTTTCCATGTAGGTTGTTACAGAGTGTTGAGTAGACCACTCTTGGTATTCCATAGGTCTTTGGGGATTATATATTTTATATGTATTAGTATATGTGTGTTAACCCCAATATCCTAATTTATCCATTCCTCACACGTTTTCTTTGGCTTAACCATAAGTTTGTCTTCTCAATCTGAGATTGCCTTTCTCTATGGAAATATGTTCATTTTTATGAATTTTCAGATAACATAAGGGACATCATAGGGCATTTGTCTTTCTCATTCTGACTTACTTCACGTTGTGTGATTATCTCTAGGCTCCTCTGTGGTGCTGCATATGCCATTCTTTTATTTTTTTCCGTGACGGATATTCCATTCTGTCCATATTACCACTTCTTCTTTGTCCATTCATCTGATTATGGACCTTTTTTGTGTTTCCATGTCTTGGCTATTTCAGTATTGCTGCAGTGCACATTTGCCTGCCTCTGTCTTTCCGATTCTTGTGGTCTTAGGTTATAGGCCCAAAAGGTGCCCTGCCGCATCATATGGTAGCTCAATTTTTACGTTTTAAAGCAGCTCCGTTCAGTTTTCGTTAGTGCTGTTACCACTTTACATTCCACCAGCATCTAGAAATTACAGAGTTCTCTAAAAGCCCTTAGCATTTATAGTTTGTAGACTTTTTGCTGATGGTCATTTGACTGGTGTGAGCTGAAACGTTTTCACGTTGGATTTGCATGTGGCTAATAATTCCTTATACTGAACTTTAGGCATGTCCTCTTTTTTCTTTTCCTTCTTTTTTAAAGAGTGACTACAACTTCCCTCTTCGTATTGACTTCTTGAAAAAGTTGTAATGTGTAGAATTTTCTTGCCTATTCCCTACCCCAGGGCATTTGTTGAGGGCAGGTGTCATTTACAGCCCTGCAGTCCTTGTGACTATTAAGCAACCATTAGCACTTGGTTTAAAGCTGCTGTTATGGGAAACAACCACAAGGCGGCAGCATTATTACGTTCTCAACGCTTGTTACTAGTGCAAAAGAGTCTTCCTGAAAGTAGTGTTCCAAGGTTGTAAATTAGAGTGGAATGTGCTGGGACAAGCCCCCAGAAGTTTATGTCACCTTACTTATGTTTGTTTTTTAAATTTAATTTCTATTTCTTATCGGAGTAAATTTGATTAGAGTGTTGTGGTTTTCTGGCTGTACAGAATCTGCTCAATGATTCATACATATGTCTGGTCATCTTCGGATCCTGTTACCTTGTATGTTATTACAGAAAGTTGAGTAGACCTCCCTTGGTATTTGGTAGGTGTTTTGTCTTTATATATTTTATATGTATTGGTGAGTATATAATTCATATGGTTTATATGTTATATGTTTATATACATTTAACATACATTAGTATATCTATGTTAGCCCCATAGTCCTAATTTATCCATCCTCCCACCTTTCATTTTGGCTAACCATTAGTTTGTTTTATAAGTCTGTGAGTGTCTTTTTCTGTGAAAATATGTTTATTGGTAGCAACCTTAGGCTAACATGTATACAAGATATCATAGGATATTTATCATTCCCTCTTGACTTACTTAAGCTAATATGATTATTTCTAGGCTCATGTGTAGTCCTGAAAACGGCATTGTTCATTTTTTTCCCGAGGCTACTCTTCCATTCGGTATGTGTACCACTTCTTCTGTGTCCATTTATCTGTTGATGGACATTTTGTTTGCTTCCATGTCTTGGCTATTGTAAATACTGCTGCAATACACGATTTTCCATCCCGTGTCTTTTTTTTTTTAAGATTTTTTTTTAAATTAATTAATGAATTTATTTATTTATTTTTGGCTGTGCTGGTTCCTTGTTTCTGTGCGAGGGCTTTCTCCAGTTGCGGCAAGTGGGGGCCACTCCTCATCACGGTGCGCGGGCCTCCCACCATCGCGGCCTCTCCCGCTGCGGAGCACAGGCTCCAGATGCGCAGGCTCAGCAGCTTTGGCTCACGGGCCCAATTGCTCCGCGGCATGCGGGATCCTCCCAGACCAGGGATCGAACCCGTGGCCCCTGCCTTGGCAGGCAGACTCTCAACCACTGCACCACCAGGGAAGCCCCATCCCGTGTCTTTTTGATTCTGACTTTCACAGGTGAAAGGCCCAATAGTGGGACTTCCGGATCATATGGTGACTCAATTTTTACCTTTAAATGCGCTGCCATTCTGTTCCTATTATTGGCCGTTACCAGTTTACATCCCACTTAGACCGAGAGGTTACGCTATTCTCCACAACTTCTTCAACATCTATTGTTTGTAGACTTTTTGCTGATGGTCATTCTGACTGGTGTGAGGTGATACCTTTGTGTAGATTGGATTTGCATGCGTCTCATATTTCCTGATGTTTTGCGTTTATCAGTGTCCTTTTCACTTTTTTTTTAAGATTGAGCGAAACGTACAACTTCTAACTGCCTTCTTGAAAAATTTGCTGCGTTTGGATTTTTTTGGCCATTCCCTTCCCCAGGACATTTTTTGAGGGCATGAGTCATTTACAGCCCTGCAGTCCTTGTGAATATTAGTGACCATTAGCAGTAGATTTAAAGCTGCTGTTTGAGGAAATGGCTTTTGGGTGGCAGGATTTCTACGTTGCCAACTCTGCTTGCTAGGGAAACAGAACTTCGCTGCAAGTTGTGGTTTTAGGTTGCAGATTAGAGTGGAATGTGCCAGGACAAACCCCCATAAGTTTAACCTCCGTAATTCTTGTCTGTCTCTTTAAGTTGTAGTTTTTATCAGAGCAAATTTGATTGAAAAAAAATTTTTTTTTGTAGGAGTACAGAATCTTGTTCATTTACACATATACCTATATTTATTGATCTTTGGGTCCTTTTCCATGTAGGTTGTTACAGAGTGTTGAGTAGACCACTCTTGGTATTCCATAGGTCTTTGGGGATTATATATTTTATATGTATTAGTATATGTGTGTTAACCCCAATATCCTAATTTATCCATTCCTCACACGTTTTCTTTGGCTTAACCATAAGTTTGTCTTCTCAATCTGAGATTGCCTTTCTCTATGGAAATATGTTCATTTTTATGAATTTTCAGATAACATAAGGGACATCATAGGGCATTTGTCTTTCTCATTCTGACTTACTTCACGTTGTGTGATTATCTCTAGGCTCCTCTGTGGTGCTGCATATGCCATTCTTTTATTTTTTTCCGTGACGGATATTCCATTCTGTCCATATTACCACTTCTTCTTTGTCCATTCATCTGATTATGGACCTTTTTTGTGTTTCCATGTCTTGGCTATTTCAGTATTGCTGCAGTGCACATTTGCCTGCCTCTGTCTTTCCGATTCTTGTGGTCTTAGGTTATAGGCCCAAAAGGTGCCCTGCCGCATCATATGGTAGCTCAATTTTTACGTTTTCAAGCAGCTCCGTTCAGTTTTCGTTAGTGCTGTTACCACTTTACATTCCACCAGCATCTAGAAATTACAGAGTTCTCTAAAAGCCCTTAGCATTTATAGTTTGTAGACTTTTTGCTGATGGTCATTTGACTGGTGTGAGCTGAAACGTTTTCACGTTGGATTTGCATGTGGCTAATAATTCCTTATACTGAACTTTAGGCATGTCCTCTTTTTTCTTTTCCTTCTTTTTTAAAGAGTGACTACAACTTCCCTCTTCGTATTGACTTCTTGAAAAAGTTGTAATGTGTAGAATTTTCTTGCCTATTCCCTACCCCAGGGCATTTGTTGAGGGCAGGTGTCATTTACAGCCCTGCAGTCCTTGTGACTATTAAGCAACCATTAGCACTTGGTTTAAAGCTGCTGTTATGGGAAACAACCACAAGGCGGCAGCATTATTACGTTCTCAACGCTTGTTACTAGTGCAAAAGAGTCTTCCTGAAAGTAGTGTTCCAAGGTTGTAAATTAGAGTGGAATGTGCTGGGACAAGCCCCCAGAAGTTTATGTCACCTTACTTATGTTTGTTTTTTAAATTTAATTTCTATTTCTTATCGGAGTAAATTTGATTAGAGTGTTGTGGTTTTCTGGCTGTACAGAATCTGCTCAATGATTCATACATATGTCTGGTCATCTTCGGATCCTGTTACCTTGTATGTTATTACAGAAAGTTGAGTAGACCTCCCTTGGTATTTGGTAGGTGTTTTGTCTTTATATATTTTATATGTATTGGTGAGTATATAATTCATATGGTTTATATGTTATATGTTTATATACATTTAACATACATTAGTATATCTATGTTAGCCCCATAGTCCTAATTTATCCATCCTCCCACCTTTCATTTTGGCTAACCATTAGTTTGTTTTATAAGTCTGTGAGTGTCTTTTTCTGTGAAAATATGTTTATTGGTAGCAACCTTAGGCTAACATGTATACAAGATATCATAGGATATTTATCATTCCCTCTTGACTTACTTAAGCTAATATGATTATTTCTAGGCTCATGTGTAGTCCTGAAAACGGCATTGTTCATTTTTTTCCCGAGGCTACTCTTCCATTCGGTATGTGTACCACTTCTTCTGTGTCCATTTATCTGTTGATGGACATTTTGTTTGCTTCCATGTCTTGGCTATTGTAAATACTGCTGCAATACACGATTTTCCATCCCGTGTCTTTTTTTTTTTAAGATTTTTTTTTAAATTAATTAATTTATTTATTTATTTATTTTTGGCTGTGCTGGTTCCTTGTTTCTGTGCGAGGGCTTTCTCCAGTTGCGGCAAGTGGGGGCCACTCCTCATCACGGTGCGCGGGCCTCCCACCATCGCGGCCTCTCCCGCTGCGGAGCACAGGCTCCAGATGCGCAGGCTCAGCAGCTTTGGCTCACGGGCCCAATTGCTCCGCGGCATGCGGGATCCTCCCAGACCAGGGATCGAACCCGTGGCCCCTGCCTTGGCAGGCAGACTCTCAACCACTGCACCACCAGGGAAGCCCCATCCCGTGTCTTTTTGATTCTGACTTTCACAGGTGAAAGGCCCAATAGTGGGACTTCCGGATCATATGGTGACTCAATTTTTACCTTTAAATGCGCTGCCATTCTGTTCCTATTATTGGCCGTTACCAGTTTACATCCCACTTAGACCGAGAGGTTACGCTATTCTCCACAACTTCTTCAACATCTATTGTTTGTAGACTTTTTGCTGATGGTCATTCTGACTGGTGTGAGGTGATACCTTTGTGTAGATTGGATTTGCATGCGTCTCATATTTCCTGATGTTTTGCGTTTATCAGTGTCCTTTTCACTTTTTTTTTAAGATTGAGCGAAACGTACAACTTCTAACTGCCTTCTTGAAAAATTTGCTGCGTTTGGATTCTTTTGGCCATTCCCTTCCCCAGGACATTTTTTGAGGGCATGAGTCATTTACAGCCCTGCAGTCCTTGTGAATATTAGTGACCATTAGCAGTAGATTTAAAGCTGCTGTTTGAGGAAACGGCTTTTGGGTGGCAGGATTTCTACGTTGCCAACTCTGCTTGCTAGGGAAACAGAACTTCGCTGCAAGTTGTGGTTTTAGGTTGCAGATTAGAGTGGAATGTGCCAGGACAAACCCCCATAAGTTTAACCTCCGTAATTCTTGTCTGTCTCTTTAAGTTGTAGTTTTTATCAGAGCAAATTTGATTGAAAAAAAATTTTTTTTTGTAGGAGTACAGAATCTTGTTCATTTACACATATACCTATATTTATTGATCTTTGGGTCCTTTTCCATGTAGGTTGTTACAGAGTGTTGAGTAGACCACTCTTGGTATTCCATAGGTCTTTGGGGATTATATATTTTATATGTATTAGTATATGTGTGTTAACCCCAATATCCTAATTTATCCATTCCTCACACGTTTTCTTTGGCTTAACCATAAGTTTGTCTTCTCAATCTGAGATTGCCTTTCTCTATGGAAATATGTTCATTTTTATGAATTTTCAGATAACATAAGGGACATCATAGGGCATTTGTCTTTCTCATTCTGACTTACTTCACGTTGTGTGATTATCTCTAGGCTCCTCTGTGGTGCTGCATATGCCATTCTTTTATTTTTTTCCGTGACGGATATTCCATTCTGTCCATATTACCACTTCTTCTTTGTCCATTCATCTGATTATGGACCTTTTTTGTGTTTCCATGTCTTGGCTATTTCAGTATTGCTGCAGTGCACATTTGCCTGCCTCTGTCTTTCCGATTCTTGTGGTCTTAGGTTATAGGCCCAAAAGGTGCCCTGCCGCATCATATGGTAGCTCAATTTTTACGTTTTAAAGCAGCTCCGTTCAGTTTTCGTTAGTGCTGTTACCACTTTACATTCCACCAGCATCTAGAAATTACAGAGTTCTCTAAAAGCCCTTAGCATTTATAGTTTGTAGACTTTTTGCTGATGGTCATTTGACTGGTGTGAGCTGAAACGTTTTCACGTTGGATTTGCATGTGGCTAATAATTCCTTATACTGAACTTTAGGCATGTCCTCTTTTTTCTTTTCCTTCTTTTTTAAAGAGTGACTACAACTTCCCTCTTCGTATTGACTTCTTGAAAAAGTTGTAATGTGTAGAATTTTCTTGCCTATTCCCTACCCCAGGGCATTTGTTGAGGGCAGGTGTCATTTACAGCCCTGCAGTCCTTGTGACTATTAAGCAACCATTAGCACTTGGTTTAAAGCTGCTGTTATGGGAAACAACCACAAGGCGGCAGCATTATTACGTTCTCAACGCTTGTTACTAGTGCAAAAGAGTCTTCCTGAAAGTAGTGTTCCAAGGTTGTAAATTAGAGTGGAATGTGCTGGGACAAGCCCCCAGAAGTTTATGTCACCTTACTTATGTTTGTTTTTTAAATTTAATTTCTATTTCTTATCGGAGTAAATTTGATTAGAGTGTTGTGGTTTTCTGGCTGTACAGAATCTGCTCAATGATTCATACATATGTCTGGTCATCTTCGGATCCTGTTACCTTGTATGTTATTACAGAAAGTTGAGTAGACCTCCCTTGGTATTTGGTAGGTGTTTTGTCTTTATATATTTTATATGTATTGGTGAGTATATAATTCATATGGTTTATATGTTATATGTTTATATACATTTAACATACATTAGTATATCTATGTTAGCCCCATAGTCCTAATTTATCCATCCTCCCACCTTTCATTTTGGCTAACCATTAGTTTGTTTTATAAGTCTGTGAGTGTCTTTTTCTGTGAAAATATGTTTATTGGTAGCAACCTTAGGCTAACATGTATACAAGATATCATAGGATATTTATCATTCCCTCTTGACTTACTTAAGCTAATATGATTATTTCTAGGCTCATGTGTAGTCCTGAAAACGGCATTGTTCATTTTTTTCCCGAGGCTACTCTTCCATTCGGTATGTGTACCACTTCTTCTGTGTCCATTTATCTGTTGATGGACATTTTGTTTGCTTCCATGTCTTGGCTATTGTAAATACTGCTGCAATACACGATTTTCCATCCCGTGTCTTTTTTTTTTTAAGATTTTTTTTTAAATTAATTAATTTATTTATTTATTTATTTTTGGCTGTGCTGGTTCCTTGTTTCTGTGCGAGGGCTTTCTCCAGTTGCGGCAAGTGGGGGCCACTCCTCATCACGGTGCGCGGGCCTCCCACCATCGCGGCCTCTCCCGCTGCGGAGCACAGGCTCCAGATGCGCAGGCTCAGCAGCTTTGGCTCACGGGCCCAATTGCTCCGCGGCATGCGGGATCCTCCCAGACCAGGGATCGAACCCGTGGCCCCTGCCTTGGCAGGCAGACTCTCAACCACTGCACCACCAGGGAAGCCCCATCCCGTGTCTTTTTGATTCTGACTTTCACAGGTGAAAGGCCCAATAGTGGGACTTCCGGATCATATGGTGACTCAATTTTTACCTTTAAATGCGCTGCCATTCTGTTCCTATTATTGGCCGTTACCAGTTTACATCCCACTTAGACCGAGAGGTTACGCTATTCTCCACAACTTCTTCAACATCTATTGTTTGTAGACTTTTTGCTGATGGTCATTCTGACTGGTGTGAGGTGATACCTTTGTGTAGATTGGATTTGCATGCGTCTCATATTTCCTGATGTTTTGCGTTTATCAGTGTCCTTTTCACTTTTTTTTTAAGATTGAGCGAAACGTACAACTTCTAACTGCCTTCTTGAAAAATTTGCTGCGTTTGGATTCTTTTGGCCATTCCCTTCCCCAGGACATTTTTTGAGGGCATGAGTCATTTACAGCCCTGCAGTCCTTGTGAATATTAGTGACCATTAGCAGTAGATTTAAAGCTGCTGTTTGAGGAAACGGCTTTTGGGTGGCAGGATTTCTACGTTGCCAACTCTGCTTGCTAGGGAAACAGAACTTCGCTGCAAGTTGTGGTTTTAGGTTGCAGATTAGAGTGGAATGTGCCAGGACAAACCCCCATAAGTTTAACCTCCGTAATTCTTGTCTGTCTCTTTAAGTTGTAGTTTTTATCAGAGCAAATTTGATTGAAAAAAATTTTTTTTTTGTAGGAGTACAGAATCTTGTTCATTTACACATATACCTATATTTATTGATCTTTGGGTCCTTTTCCATGTAGGTTGTTACAGAGTGTTGAGTAGACCACTCTTGGTATTCCATAGGTCTTTGGGGATTATATATTTTATATGTATTAGTATATGTGTGTTAACCCCAATATCCTAATTTATCCATTCCTCACACGTTTTCTTTGGCTTAACCATAAGTTTGTCTTCTCAATCTGAGATTGCCTTTCTCTATGGAAATATGTTCATTTTTATGAATTTTCAGATAACATAAGGGACATCATAGGGCATTTGTCTTTCTCATTCTGACTTACTTCACGTTGTGTGATTATCTCTAGGCTCCTCTGTGGTGCTGCATATGCCATTCTTTTATTTTTTTCCGTGACGGATATTCCATTCTGTCCATATTACCACTTCTTCTTTGTCCATTCATCTGATTATGGACCTTTTTTGTGTTTCCATGTCTTGGCTATTTCAGTATTGCTGCAGTGCACATTTGCCTGCCTCTGTCTTTCCGATTCTTGTGGTCTTAGGTTATAGGCCCAAAAGGTGCCCTGCCGCATCATATGGTAGCTCAATTTTTACGTTTTAAAGCAGCTCCGTTCAGTTTTCGTTAGTGCTGTTACCACTTTACATTCCACCAGCATCTAGAAATTACAGAGTTCTCTAAAAGCCCTTAGCATTTATAGTTTGTAGACTTTTTGCTGATGGTCATTTGACTGGTGTGAGCTGAAACGTTTTCACGTTGGATTTGCATGTGGCTAATAATTCCTTATACTGAACTTTAGGCATGTCCTCTTTTTTCTTTTCCTTCTTTTTTAAAGAGTGACTACAACTTCCCTCTTCGTATTGACTTCTTGAAAAAGTTGTAATGTGTAGAATTTTCTTGCCTATTCCCTACCCCAGGGCATTTGTTGAGGGCAGGTGTCATTTACAGCCCTGCAGTCCTTGTGACTATTAAGCAACCATTAGCACTTGGTTTAAAGCTGCTGTTATGGGAAACAACCACAAGGCGGCAGCATTATTACGTTCTCAACGCTTGTTACTAGTGCAAAAGAGTCTTCCTGAAAGTAGTGTTCCAAGGTTGTAAATTAGAGTGGAATGTGCTGGGACAAGCCCCCAGAAGTTTATGTCACCTTACTTATGTTTGTTTTTTAAATTTAATTTCTATTTCTTATCGGAGTAAATTTGATTAGAGTGTTGTGGTTTTCTGGCTGTACAGAATCTGCTCAATGATTCATACATATGTCTGGTCATCTTCGGATCCTGTTACCTTGTATGTTATTACAGAAAGTTGAGTAGACCTCCCTTGGTATTTGGTAGGTGTTTTGTCTTTATATATTTTATATGTATTGGTGAGTATATAATTCATATGGTTTATATGTTATATGTTTATATACATTTAACATACATTAGTATATCTATGTTAGCCCCATAGTCCTAATTTATCCATCCTCCCACCTTTCATTTTGGCTAACCATTAGTTTGTTTTATAAGTCTGTGAGTGTCTTTTTCTGTGAAAATATGTTTATTGGTAGCAACCTTAGGCTAACATGTATACAAGATATCATAGGATATTTATCATTCCCTCTTGACTTACTTAAGCTAATATGATTATTTCTAGGCTCATGTGTAGTCCTGAAAACGGCATTGTTCATTTTTTTCCCGAGGCTACTCTTCCATTCGGTATGTGTACCACTTCTTCTGTGTCCATTTATCTGTTGATGGACATTTTGTTTGCTTCCATGTCTTGGCTATTGTAAATACTGCTGCAATACACGATTTTCCATCCCGTGTCTTTTTTTTTTTAAGATTTTTTTTTAAATTAATTAATTTATTTATTTATTTATTTTTGGCTGTGCTGGTTCCTTGTTTCTGTGCGAGGGCTTTCTCCAGTTGCGGCAAGTGGGGGCCACTCCTCATCACGGTGCGCGGGCCTCCCACCATCGCGGCCTCTCCCGCTGCGGAGCACAGGCTCCAGATGCGCAGGCTCAGCAGCTTTGGCTCACGGGCCCAATTGCTCCGCGGCATGCGGGATCCTCCCAGACCAGGGATCGAACCCGTGGCCCCTGCCTTGGCAGGCAGACTCTCAACCACTGCACCACCAGGGAAGCCCCATCCCGTGTCTTTTTGATTCTGACTTTCACAGGTGAAAGGCCCAATAGTGGGACTTCCGGATCATATGGTGACTCAATTTTTACCTTTAAATGCGCTGCCATTCTGTTCCTATTATTGGCCGTTACCAGTTTACATCCCACTTAGACCGAGAGGTTACGCTATTCTCCACAACTTCTTCAACATCTATTGTTTGTAGACTTTTTGCTGATGGTCATTCTGACTGGTGTGAGGTGATACCTTTGTGTAGATTGGATTTGCATGCGTCTCATATTTCCTGATGTTTTGCGTTTATCAGTGTCCTTTTCACTTTTTTTTTAAGATTGAGCGAAACGTACAACTTCTAACTGCCTTCTTGAAAAATTTGCTGCGTTTGGATTTTTTTGGCCATTCCCTTCCCCAGGACATTTTTTGAGGGCATGAGTCATTTACAGCCCTGCAGTCCTTGTGAATATTAGTGACCATTAGCAGTAGATTTAAAGCTGCTGTTTGAGGAAACGGCTTTTGGGTGGCAGGATTTCTACGTTGCCAACTCTGCTTGCTAGGGAAACAGAACTTCGCTGCAAGTTGTGGTTTTAGGTTGCAGATTAGAGTGGAATGTGCCAGGACAAACCCCCATAAGTTTAACCTCCGTAATTCTTGTCTGTCTCTTTAAGTTGTAGTTTTTATCAGAGCAAATTTGATTGAAAAAAAATTTTTTTTTGTAGGAGTACAGAATCTTGTTCATTTACACATATACCTATATTTATTGATCTTTGGGTCCTTTTCCATGTAGGTTGTTACAGAGTGTTGAGTAGACCACTCTTGGTATTCCATAGGTCTTTGGGGATTATATATTTTATATGTATTAGTATATGTGTGTTAACCCCAATATCCTAATTTATCCATTCCTCACACGTTTTCTTTGGCTTAACCATAAGTTTGTCTTCTCAATCTGAGATTGCCTTTCTCTATGGAAATATGTTCATTTTTATGAATTTTCAGATAACATAAGGGACATCATAGGGCATTTGTCTTTCTCATTCTGACTTACTTCACGTTGTGTGATTATCTCTAGGCTCCTCTGTGGTGCTGCATATGCCATTCTTTTATTTTTTTCCGTGACGGATATTCCATTCTGTCCATATTACCACTTCTTCTTTGTCCATTCATCTGATTATGGACCTTTTTTGTGTTTCCATGTCTTGGCTATTTCAGTATTGCTGCAGTGCACATTTGCCTGCCTCTGTCTTTCCGATTCTTGTGGTCTTAGGTTATAGGCCCAAAAGGTGCCCTGCCGCATCATATGGTAGCTCAATTTTTACGTTTTAAAGCAGCTCCGTTCAGTTTTCGTTAGTGCTGTTACCACTTTACATTCCACCAGCATCTAGAAATTACAGAGTTCTCTAAAAGCCCTTAGCATTTATAGTTTGTAGACTTTTTGCTGATGGTCATTTGACTGGTGTGAGCTGAAACGTTTTCACGTTGGATTTGCATGTGGCTAATAATTCCTTATACTGAACTTTAGGCATGTCCTCTTTTTTCTTTTCCTTCTTTTTTAAAGAGTGACTACAACTTCCCTCTTCGTATTGACTTCTTGAAAAAGTTGTAATGTGTAGAATTTTCTTGCCTATTCCCTACCCCAGGGCATTTGTTGAGGGCAGGTGTCATTTACAGCCCTGCAGTCCTTGTGACTATTAAGCAACCATTAGCACTTGGTTTAAAGCTGCTGTTATGGGAAACAACCACAAGGCGGCAGCATTATTACGTTCTCAACGCTTGTTACTAGTGCAAAAGAGTCTTCCTGAAAGTAGTGTTCCAAGGTTGTAAATTAGAGTGGAATGTGCTGGGACAAGCCCCCAGAAGTTTATGTCACCTTACTTATGTTTGTTTTTTAAATTTAATTTCTATTTCTTATCGGAGTAAATTTGATTAGAGTGTTGTGGTTTTCTGGCTGTACAGAATCTGCTCAATGATTCATACAT
Organism: Balaenoptera borealis; assembly: GCF_965194805.1. Taxonomy (NCBI): domain Eukaryota; kingdom Metazoa; phylum Chordata; class Mammalia; order Artiodactyla; family Balaenopteridae; genus Balaenoptera; species Balaenoptera borealis. The sequence goes on along the minus strand of NW_028122425.1, from coordinate 20,229 downwards.
ATGTCTGGTCATCTTCGGATCCTGTTACCTTGTATGTTATTACAGAAAGTTGAGTAGACCTCCCTTGGTATTTGGTAGGTGTTTTGTCTTTATATATTTTATATGTATTGGTGAGTATATAATTCATATGGTTTATATGTTATATGTTTATATACATTTAACATACATTAGTATATCTATGTTAGCCCCATAGTCCTAATTTATCCATCCTCCCACCTTTCATTTTGGCTAACCATTAGTTTGTTTTATAAGTCTGTGAGTGTCTTTTTCTGTGAAAATATGTTTATTGGTAGCAACCTTAGGCTAACATGTATACAAGATATCATAGGATATTTATCATTCCCTCTTGACTTACTTAAGCTAATATGATTATTTCTAGGCTCATGTGTAGTCCTGAAAACGGCATTGTTCATTTTTTTCCCGAGGCTACTCTTCCATTCGGTATGTGTACCACTTCTTCTGTGTCCATTTATCTGTTGATGGACATTTTGTTTGCTTCCATGTCTTGGCTATTGTAAATACTGCTGCAATACACGATTTTCCATCCCGTGTCTTTTTTTTTTTAAGATTTTTTTTTAAATTAATTAATGAATTTATTTATTTATTTTTGGCTGTGCTGGTTCCTTGTTTCTGTGCGAGGGCTTTCTCCAGTTGCGGCAAGTGGGGGCCACTCCTCATCACGGTGCGCGGGCCTCCCACCATCGCGGCCTCTCCCGCTGCGGAGCACAGGCTCCAGATGCGCAGGCTCAGCAGCTTTGGCTCACGGGCCCAATTGCTCCGCGGCATGCGGGATCCTCCCAGACCAGGGATCGAACCCGTGGCCCCTGCCTTGGCAGGCAGACTCTCAACCACTGCACCACCAGGGAAGCCCCATCCCGTGTCTTTTTGATTCTGACTTTCACAGGTGAAAGGCCCAATAGTGGGACTTCCGGATCATATGGTGACTCAATTTTTACCTTTAAATGCGCTGCCATTCTGTTCCTATTATTGGCCGTTACCAGTTTACATCCCACTTAGACCGAGAGGTTACGCTATTCTCCACAACTTCTTCAACATCTATTGTTTGTAGACTTTTTGCTGATGGTCATTCTGACTGGTGTGAGGTGATACCTTTGTGTAGATTGGATTTGCATGCGTCTCATATTTCCTGATGTTTTGCGTTTATCAGTGTCCTTTTCACTTTTTTTTTAAGATTGAGCGAAACGTACAACTTCTAACTGCCTTCTTGAAAAATTTGCTGCGTTTGGATTTTTTTGGCCATTCCCTTCCCCAGGACATTTTTTGAGGGCATGAGTCATTTACAGCCCTGCAGTCCTTGTGAATATTAGTGACCATTAGCAGTAGATTTAAAGCTGCTGTTTGAGGAAACGGCTTTTGGGTGGCAGGATTTCTACGTTGCCAACTCTGCTTGCTAGGGAAACAGAACTTCGCTGCAAGTTGTGGTTTTAGGTTGCAGATTAGAGTGGAATGTGCCAGGACAAACCCCCATAAGTTTAACCTCCGTAATTCTTGTCTGTCTCTTTAAGTTGTAGTTTTTATCAGAGCAAATTTGATTGAAAAAAATTTTTTTTTTGTAGGAGTACAGAATCTTGTTCATTTACACATATACCTATATTTATTGATCTTTGGGTCCTTTTCCATGTAGGTTGTTACAGAGTGTTGAGTAGACCACTCTTGGTATTCCATAGGTCTTTGGGGATTATATATTTTATATGTATTAGTATATGTGTGTTAACCCCAATATCCTAATTTATCCATTCCTCACACGTTTTCTTTGGCTTAACCATAAGTTTGTCTTCTCAATCTGAGATTGCCTTTCTCTATGGAAATATGTTCATTTTTATGAATTTTCAGATAACATAAGGGACATCATAGGGCATTTGTCTTTCTCATTCTGACTTACTTCACGTTGTGTGATTATCTCTAGGCTCCTCTGTGGTGCTGCATATGCCATTCTTTTATTTTTTTCCGTGACGGATATTCCATTCTGTCCATATTACCACTTCTTCTTTGTCCATTCATCTGATTATGGACCTTTTTTGTGTTTCCATGTCTTGGCTATTTCAGTATTGCTGCAGTGCACATTTGCCTGCCTCTGTCTTTCCGATTCTTGTGGTCTTAGGTTATAGGCCCAAAAGGTGCCCTGCCGCATCATATGGTAGCTCAATTTTTACGTTTTAAAGCAGCTCCGTTCAGTTTTCGTTAGTGCTGTTACCACTTTACATTCCACCAGCATCTAGAAATTACAGAGTTCTCTAAAAGCCCTTAGCATTTATAGTTTGTAGACTTTTTGCTGATGGTCATTTGACTGGTGTGAGCTGAAACGTTTTCACGTTGGATTTGCATGTGGCTAATAATTCCTTATACTGAACTTTAGGCATGTCCTCTTTTTTCTTTTCCTTCTTTTTTAAAGAGTGACTACAACTTCCCTCTTCGTATTGACTTCTTGAAAAAGTTGTAATGTGTAGAATTTTCTTGCCTATTCCCTACCCCAGGGCATTTGTTGAGGGCAGGTGTCATTTACAGCCCTGCAGTCCTTGTGACTATTAAGCAACCATTAGCACTTGGTTTAAAGCTGCTGTTATGGGAAACAACCACAAGGCGGCAGCATTATTACGTTCTCAACGCTTGTTACTAGTGCAAAAGAGTCTTCCTGAAAGTAGTGTTCCAAGGTTGTAAATTAGAGTGGAATGTGCTGGGACAAGCCCCCAGAAGTTTATGTCACCTTACTTATGTTTGTTTTTTAAATTTAATTTCTATTTCTTATCGGAGTAAATTTGATTAGAGTGTTGTGGTTTTCTGGCTGTACAGAATCTGCTCAATGATTCATACATATGTCTGGTCATCTTCGGATCCTGTTACCTTGTATGTTATTACAGAATGTTGAGTAGACCTCCCTTGGTATTTGGTAGGTGTTTTGTCTTTATATATTTTATATGTATTGGTGAGTATATAATTCATATGGTTTATATGTTATATGTTTATATACATTTAACATACATTAGTATATCTATGTTAGCCCCATAGTCCTAATTTATCCATCCTCCCACCTTTCATTTTGGCTAACCATTAGTTTGTTTTATAAGTCTGTGAGTGTCTTTTTCTGTGAAAATATGTTTATTGGTAGCAACCTTAGGCTAACATGTATACAAGATATCATAGGATATTTATCATTCCCTCTTGACTTACTTAAGCTAATATGATTATTTCTAGGCTCATGTGTAGTCCTGAAAACGGCATTGTTCATTTTTTTCCCGAGGCTACTCTTCCATTCGGTATGTGTACCACTTCTTCTGTGTCCATTTATCTGTTGATGGACATTTTGTTTGCTTCCATGTCTTGGCTATTGTAAATACTGCTGCAATACACGATTTTCCATCCCGTGTCTTTTTTTTTTTAAGATTTTTTTTTAAATTAATTAATGAATTTATTTATTTATTTTTGGCTGTGCTGGTTCCTTGTTTCTGTGCGAGGGCTTTCTCCAGTTGCGGCAAGTGGGGGCCACTCCTCATCACGGTGTGCGGGCCTCCCACCATCGCGGCCTCTCCCGCTGCGGAGCACAGGCTCCAGATGCGCAGGCTCAGCAGCTTTGGCTCACGGGCCCAATTGCTCCGCGGCATGCGGGATCCTCCCAGACCAGGGATCGAACCCGTGGCCCCTGCCTTGGCAGGCAGACTCTCAACCACTGCACCACCAGGGAAGCCCCATCCCGTGTCTTTTTGATTCTGACTTTCACAGGTGAAAGGCCCAATAGTGGGACTTCCGGATCATATGGTGACTCAATTTTTACCTTTAAATGCGCTGCCATTCTGTTCCTATTATTGGCCGTTACCAGTTTACATCCCACTTAGACCGAGAGGTTACGCTAATCTCCACAACTTCTTCAACATCTATTGTTTGTAGACTTTTTGCTGATGGTCATTCTGACTGGTGTGAGGTGATACCTTTGTGTAGATTGGATTTGCATGCGTCTCATATTTCCTGATGTTTTGCGTTTATCAGTGTCCTTTTCACTTTTTTTTTAAGATTGAGCGAAACGTACAACTTCTAACTGCCTTCTTGAAAAATTTGCTGCGTTTGGATTTTTTTGGCCATTCCCTTCCCCAGGACATTTTTTGAGGGCATGAGTCATTTACAGCCCTGCAGTCCTTGTGAATATTAGTGACCATTAGCAGTAGATTTAAAGCTGCTGTTTGAGGAAACGGCTTTTGGGTGGCAGGATTTCTACGTTGCCAACTCTGCTTGCTAGGGAAACAGAACTTCGCTGCAAGTTGTGGTTTTAGGTTGCAGATTAGAGTGGAATGTGCCAGGACAAACCCCCATAAGTTTAACCTCCGTAATTCTTGTCTGTCTCTTTAAGTTGTAGTTTTTATCAGAGCAAATTTGATTGAAAAAAATTTTTTTTTTGTAGGAGTACAGAATCTTGTTCATTTACACATATACCTATATTTATTGATCTTTGGGTCCTTTTCCATGTAGGTTGTTACAGAGTGTTGAGTAGACCACTCTTGGTATTCCATAGGTCTTTGGGGATTATATATTTTATATGTATTAGTATATGTGTGTTAACCCCAATATCCTAATTTATCCATTCCTCACACGTTTTCTTTGGCTTAACCATAAGTTTGTCTTCTCAATCTGAGATTGCCTTTCTCTATGGAAATATGTTCATTTTTATGAATTTTCAGATAACATAAGGGACATCATAGGGCATTTGTCTTTCTCATTCTGACTTACTTCACGTTGTGTGATTATCTCTAGGCTCCTCTGTGGTGCTGCATATGCCATTCTTTTATTTTTTTCCGTGACGGATATTCCATTCTGTCCATATTACCACTTCTTCTTTGTCCATTCATCTGATTATGGACCTTTTTTGTGTTTCCATGTCTTGGCTATTTCAGTATTGCTGCAGTGCACATTTGCCTGCCTCTGTCTTTCCGATTCTTGTGGTCTTAGGTTATAGGCCCAAAAGGTGCCCTGCCGCATCATATGGTAGCTCAATTTTTACGTTTTAAAGCAGCTCCGTTCAGTTTTCGTTAGTGCTGTTACCACTTTACATTCCACCAGCATCTAGAAATTACAGAGTTCTCTAAAAGCCCTTAGCATTTATAGTTTGTAGACTTTTTGCTGATGGTCATTTGACTGGTGTGAGCTGAAACGTTTTCACGTTGGATTTGCATGTGGCTAATAATTCCTTATACTGAACTTTAGGCATGTCCTCTTTTTTCTTTTCCTTCTTTTTTAAAGAGTGACTACAACTTCCCTCTTCGTATTGACTTCTTGAAAAAGTTGTAATGTGTAGAATTTTCTTGCCTATTCCCTGCCCCAGGGCATTTGTTGAGGGCAGGTGTCATTTACAGCCCTGCAGTCCTTGTGACTATTAAGCAACCATTAGCACTTGGTTTAAAGCTGCTGTTATGGGAAACAACCACAAGGCGGCAGCATTATTACGTTCTCAACGCTTGTTACTAGTGCAAAAGAGTCTTCCTGAAAGTAGTGTTCCAAGGTTGTAAATTAGAGTGGAATGTGCTGGGACAAGCCCCCAGAAGTTTATGTCACCTTACTTATGTTTGTTTTTTAAATTTAATTTCTATTTCTTATCGGAGTAAATTTGATTAGAGTGTTGTGGTTTTCTGGCTGTACAGAATCTGCTCAATGATTCATACATATGTCTGGTCATCTTCGGATCCTGTTACCTTGTATGTTATTACAGAAAGTTGAGTAGACCTCCCTTGGTATTTGGTAGGTGTTTTGTCTTTATATATTTTATATGTATTGGTGAGTATATAATTCATATGGTTTATATGTTATATGTTTATATACATTTAACATACATTAGTATATCTATGTTAGCCCCATAGTCCTAATTTATCCATCCTCCCACCTTTCATTTTGGCTAACCATTAGTTTGTTTTATAAGTCTGTGAGTGTCTTTTTCTGTGAAAATATGTTTATTGGTAGCAACCTTAGGCTAACATGTATACAAGATATCATAGGATATTTATCATTCCCTCTTGACTTACTTAAGCTAATATGATTATTTCTAGGCTCATGTGTAGTCCTGAAAACGGCATTGTTCATTTTTTTCCCGAGGCTACTCTTCCATTCGGTATGTGTACCACTTCTTCTGTGTCCATTTATCTGTTGATGGACATTTTGTTTGCTTCCATGTCTTGGCTATTGTAAATACTGCTGCAATACACGATTTTCCATCCCGTGTCTTTTTTTTTTTAAGATTTTTTTTTAAATTAATTAATTTATTTATTTATTTATTTTTGGCTGTGCTGGTTCCTTGTTTCTGTGCGAGGGCTTTCTCCAGTTGCGGCAAGTGGGGGCCACTCCTCATCACGGTGCGCGGGCCTCCCACCATCGCGGCCTCTCCCGCTGCGGAGCACAGGCTCCAGATGCGCAGGCTCAGCAGCTTTGGCTCACGGGCCCAATTGCTCCGCGGCATGCGGGATCCTCCCAGACCAGGGATCGAACCCGTGGCCCCTGCCTTGGCAGGCAGACTCTCAACCACTGCACCACCAGGGAAGCCCCATCCCGTGTCTTTTTGATTCTGACTTTCACAGGTGAAAGGCCCAATAGTGGGACTTCCGGATCATATGGTGACTCAATTTTTACCTTTAAATGCGCTGCCATTCTGTTCCTATTATTGGCCGTTACCAGTTTACATCCCACTTAGACCGAGAGGTTACGCTATTCTCCACAACTTCTTCAACATCTATTGTTTGTAGACTTTTTGCTGATGGTCATTCTGACTGGTGTGAGGTGATACCTTTGTGTAGATTGGATTTGCATGCGTCTCATATTTCCTGATGTTTTGCGTTTATCAGTGTCCTTTTCACTTTTTTTTTTAAGATTGAGCGAAACGTACAACTTCTAACTGCCTTCTTGAAAAATTTGCTGCGTTTGGATTTTTTTGGCCATTCCCTTCCCCAGGACATTTTTTGAGGGCATGAGTCATTTACAGCCCTGCAGTCCTTGTGAATATTAGTGACCATTAGCAGTAGATTTAAAGCTGCTGTTTGAGGAAACGGCTTTTGGGTGGCAGGATTTCTACGTTGCCAACTCTGCTTGCTAGGGAAACAGAACTTCGCTGCAAGTTGTGGTTTTAGGTTGCAGATTAGAGTGGAATGTGCCAGGACAAACCCCCATAAGTTTAACCTCCGTAATTCTTGTCTGTCTCTTTAAGTTGTAGTTTTTATCAGAGCAAATTTGATTGAAAAAAAATTTTTTTTTGTAGGAGTACAGAATCTTGTTCATTTACACATATACCTATATTTATTGATCTTTGGGTCCTTTTCCATGTAGGTTGTTACAGAGTGTTGAGTAGACCACTCTTGGTATTCCATAGGTCTTTGGGGATTATATATTTTATATGTATTAGTATATGTGTGTTAACCCCAATATCCTAATTTATCCATTCCTCACACGTTTTCTTTGGCTTAACCATAAGTTTGTCTTCTCAATCTGAGATTGCCTTTCTCTATGGAAATATGTTCATTTTTATGAATTTTCAGATAACATAAGGGACATCATAGGGCATTTGTCTTTCTCATTCTGACTTACTTCACGTTGTGTGATTATCTCTAGGCTCCTCTGTGGTGCTGCATATGCCATTCTTTTATTTTTTTCCGTGACGGATATTCCATTCTGTCCATATTACCACTTCTTCTTTGTCCATTCATCTGATTATGGACCTTTTTTGTGTTTCCATGTCTTGGCTATTTCAGTATTGCTGCAGTGCACATTTGCCTGCCTCTGTCTTTCCGATTCTTGTGGTCTTAGGTTATAGGCCCAAAAGGTGCCCTGCCGCATCATATGGTAGCTCAATTTTTACGTTTTAAAGCAGCTCCGTTCAGTTTTCGTTAGTGCTGTTACCACTTTACATTCCACCAGCATCTAGAAATTACAGAGTTCTCTAAAAGCCCTTAGCATTTATAGTTTGTAGACTTTTTGCTGATGGTCATTTGACTGGTGTGAGCTGAAACGTTTTCACGTTGGATTTGCATGTGGCTAATAATTCCTTATACTGAACTTTAGGCATGTCCTCTTTTTTCTTTTCCTTCTTTTTTAAAGAGTGACTACAACTTCCCTCTTCGTATTGACTTCTTGAAAAAGTTGTAATGTGTAGAATTTTCTTGCCTATTCCCTGCCCCAGGGCATTTGTTGAGGGCAGGTGTCATTTACAGCCCTGCAGTCCTTGTGACTATTAAGCAACCATTAGCACTTGGTTTAAAGCTGCTGTTATGGGAAACAACCACAAGGCGGCAGCATTATTACGTTCTCAACGCTTGTTACTAGTGCAAAAGAGTCTTCCTGAAAGTAGTGTTCCAAGGTTGTAAATTAGAGTGGAATGTGCTGGGACAAGCCCCCAGAAGTTTATGTCACCTTACTTATGTTTGTTTTTTAAATTTAATTTCTATTTCTTATCGGAGTAAATTTGATTAGAGTGTTGTGGTTTTCTGGCTGTACAGAATCTGCTCAATGATTCATACATATGTCTGGTCATCTTCGGATCCTGTTACCTTGTATGTTATTACAGAAAGTTGAGTAGACCTCCCTTGGTATTTGGTAGGTGTTTTGTCTTTATATATTTTATATGTATTGGTGAGTATATAATTCATATGGTTTATATGTTATATGTTTATATACATTTAACATACATTAGTATATCTATGTTAGCCCCATAGTCCTAATTTATCCATCCTCCCACCTTTCATTTTGGCTAACCATTAGTTTGTTTTATAAGTCTGTGAGTGTCTTTTTCTGTGAAAATATGTTTATTGGTAGCAACCTTAGGCTAACATGTATACAAGATATCATAGGATATTTATCATTCCCTCTTGACTTACTTAAGCTAATATGATTATTTCTAGGCTCATGTGTAGTCCTGAAAACGGCATTGTTCATTTTTTTCCCGAGGCTACTCTTCCATTCGGTATGTGTACCACTTCTTCTGTGTCCATTTATCTGTTGATGGACATTTTGTTTGCTTCCATGTCTTGGCTATTGTAAATACTGCTGCAATACACGATTTTCCATCCCGTGTCTTTTTTTTTTTAAGATTTTTTTTTAAATTAATTAATTTATTTATTTATTTATTTTTGGCTGTGCTGGTTCCTTGTTTCTGTGCGAGGGCTTTCTCCAGTTGCGGCAAGTGGGGGCCACTCCTCATCACGGTGCGCGGGCCTCCCACCATCGCGGCCTCTCCCGCTGCGGAGCACAGGCTCCAGATGCGCAGGCTCAGCAGCTTTGGCTCACGGGCCCAATTGCTCCGCGGCATGCGGGATCCTCCCAGACCAGGGATCGAACCCGTGGCCCCTGCCTTGGCAGGCAGACTCTCAACCACTGCACCACCAGGGAAGCCCCATCCCGTGTCTTTTTGATTCTGACTTTCACAGGTGAAAGGCCCAATAGTGGGACTTCCGGATCATATGGTGACTCAATTTTTACCTTTAAATGCGCTGCCATTCTGTTCCTATTATTGGCCGTTACCAGTTTACATCCCACTTAGACCGAGAGGTTACGCTATTCTCCACAACTTCTTCAACATCTATTGTTTGTAGACTTTTTGCTGATGGTCATTCTGACTGGTGTGAGGTGATACCTTTGTGTAGATTGGATTTGCATGCGTCTCATATTTCCTGATGTTTTGCGTTTATCAGTGTCCTTTTCACTTTTTTTTTTAAGATTGAGCGAAACGTACAACTTCTAACTGCCTTCTTGAAAAATTTGCTGCGTTTGGATTTTTTTGGCCATTCCCTTCCCCAGGACATTTTTTGAGGGCATGAGTCATTTACAGCCCTGCAGTCCTTGTGAATATTAGTGACCATTAGCAGTAGATTTAAAGCTGCTGTTTGAGGAAACGGCTTTTGGGTGGCAGGATTTCTACGTTGCCAACTCTGCTTGCTAGGGAAACAGAACTTCGCTGCAAGTTGTGGTTTTAGGTTGCAGATTAGAGTGGAATGTGCCAGGACAAACCCCCATAAGTTTAACCTCCGTAATTCTTGTCTGTCTCTTTAAGTTGTAGTTTTTATCAGAGCAAATTTGATTGAAAAAAAATTTTTTTTTGTAGGAGTACAGAATCTTGTTCATTTACACATATACCTATATTTATTGATCTTTGGGTCCTTTTCCATGTAGGTTGTTACAGAGTGTTGAGTAGACCACTCTTGGTATTCCATAGGTCTTTGGGGATTATATATTTTATATGTATTAGTATATGTGTGTTAACCCCAATATCCTAATTTATCCATTCCTCACACGTTTTCTTTGGCTTAACCATAAGTTTGTCTTCTCAATCTGAGATTGCCTTTCTCTATGGAAATATGTTCATTTTTATGAATTTTCAGATAACATAAGGGACATCATAGGGCATTTGTCTTTCTCATTCTGACTTACTTCACGTTGTGTGATTATCTCTAGGCTCCTCTGTGGTGCTGCATATGCCATTCTTTTATTTTTTTCCGTGACGGATATTCCATTCTGTCCATATTACCACTTCTTCTTTGTCCATTCATCTGATTATGGACCTTTTTTGTGTTTCCATGTCTTGGCTATTTCAGTATTGCTGCAGTGCACATTTGCCTGCCTCTGTCTTTCCGATTCTTGTGGTCTTAGGTTATAGGCCCAAAAGGTGCCCTGCCGCATCATATGGTAGCTCAATTTTTACGTTTTAAAGCAGCTCCGTTCAGTTTTCGTTAGTGCTGTTACCACTTTACATTCCACCAGCATCTAGAAATTACAGAGTTCTCTAAAAGCCCTTAGCATTTATAGTTTGTAGACTTTTTGCTGATGGTCATTTGACTGGTGTGAGCTGAAACGTTTTCACGTTGGATTTGCATGTGGCTAATAATTCCTTATACTGAACTTTAGGCATGTCCTCTTTTTTCTTTTCCTTCTTTTTTAAAGAGTGACTACAACTTCCCTCTTCGTATTGACTTCTTGAAAAAGTTGTAATGTGTAGAATTTTCTTGCCTATTCCCTGCCCCAGGGCATTTGTTGAGGGCAGGTGTCATTTACAGCCCTGCAGTCCTTGTGACTATTAAGCAACCATTAGCACTTGGTTTAAAGCTGCTGTTATGGGAAACAACCACAAGGCGGCAGCATTATTACGTTCTCAACGCTTGTTACTAGTGCAAAAGAGTCTTCCTGAAAGTAGTGTTCCAAGGTTGTAAATTAGAGTGGAATGTGCTGGGACAAGCCCCCAGAAGTTTATGTCACCTTACTTATGTTTGTTTTTTAAATTTAATTTCTATTTCTTATCGGAGTAAATTTGATTAGAGTGTTGTGGTTTTCTGGCTGTACAGAATCTGCTCAATGATTCATACATATGTCTGGTCATCTTCGGATCCTGTTACCTTGTATGTTATTACAGAAAGTTGAGTAGACCTCCCTTGGTATTTGGTAGGTGTTTTGTCTTTATATATTTTATATGTATTGGTGAGTATATAATTCATATGGTTTATATGTTATATGTTTATATACATTTAACATACATTAGTATATCTATGTTAGCCCCATAGTCCTAATTTATCCATCCTCCCACCTTTCATTTTGGCTAACCATTAGTTTGTTTTATAAGTCTGTGAGTGTCTTTTTCTGTGAAAATATGTTTATTGGTAGCAACCTTAGGCTAACATGTATACAAGATATCATAGGATATTTATCATTCCCTCTTGACTTACTTAAGCTAATATGATTATTTCTAGGCTCATGTGTAGTCCTGAAAACGGCATTGTTCATTTTTTTCCCGAGGCTACTCTTCCATTCGGTATGTGTACCACTTCTTCTGTGTCCATTTATCTGTTGATGGACATTTTGTTTGCTTCCATGTCTTGGCTATTGTAAATACTGCTGCAATACACGATTTTCCATCCCGTGTCTTTTTTTTTTTAAGATTTTTTTTTAAATTAATTAATGAATTTATTTATTTATTTTTGGCTGTGCTGGTTCCTTGTTTCTGTGCGAGGGCTTTCTCCAGTTGCGGCAAGTGGGGGCCACTCCTCATCACGGTGCGCGGGCCTCCCACCATCGCGGCCTCTCCCGCTGCGGAGCACAGGCTCCAGATGCGCAGGCTCAGCAGCTTTGGCTCACGGGCCCAATTGCTCCGCGGCATGCGGGATCCTCCCAGACCAGGGATCGAACCCGTGGCCCCTGCCTTGGCAGGCAGACTCTCAACCACTGCACCACCAGGGAAGCCCCATCCCGTGTCTTTTTGATTCTGACTTTCACAGGTGAAAGGCCCAATAGTGGGACTTCCGGATCATATGGTGACTCAATTTTTACCTTTAAATGCGCTGCCATTCTGTTCCTATTATTGGCCGTTACCAGTTTACATCCCACTTAGACCGAGAGGTTACGCTATTCTCCACAACTTCTTCAACATCTATTGTTTGTAGACTTTTTGCTGATGGTCATTCTGACTGGTGTGAGGTGATACCTTTGTGTAGATTGGATTTGCATGCGTCTCATATTTCCTGATGTTTTGCGTTTATCAGTGTCCTTTTCACTTTTTTTTTAAGATTGAGCGAAACGTACAACTTCTAACTGCCTTCTTGAAAAATTTGCTGCGTTTGGATTTTTTTGGCCATTCCCTTCCCCAGGACATTTTTTGAGGGCATGAGTCATTTACAGCCCTGCAGTCCTTGTGAATATTAGTGACCATTAGCAGTAGATTTAAAGCTGCTGTTTGAGGAAACGGCTTTTGGGTGGCAGGATTTCTACGTTGCCAACTCTGCTTGCTAGGGAAACAGAACTTCGCTGCAAGTTGTGGTTTTAGGTTGCAGATTAGAGTGGAATGTGCCAGGACAAACCCCCATAAGTTTAACCTCCGTAATTCTTGTCTGTCTCTTTAAGTTGTAGTTTTTATCAGAGCAAATTTGATTGAAAAAAATTTTTTTTTTGTAGGAGTACAGAATCTTGTTCATTTACACATATACCTATATTTATTGATCTTTGGGTCCTTTTCCATGTAGGTTGTTACAGAGTGTTGAGTAGACCACTCTTGGTATTCCATAGGTCTTTGGGGATTATATATTTTATATGTATTAGTATATGTGTGTTAACCCCAATATCCTAATTTATCCATTCCTCACACGTTTTCTTTGGCTTAACCATAAGTTTGTCTTCTCAATCTGAGATTGCCTTTCTCTATGGAAATATGTTCATTTTTATGAATTTTCAGATAACATAAGGGACATCATAGGGCATTTGTCTTTCTCATTCTGACTTACTTCACGTTGTGTGATTATCTCTAGGCTCCTCTGTGGTGCTGCATATGCCATTCTTTTATTTTTTTCCGTGACGGATATTCCATTCTGTCCATATTACCACTTCTTCTTTGTCCATTCATCTGATTATGGACCTTTTTTGTGTTTCCATGTCTTGGCTATTTCAGTATTGCTGCAGTGCACATTTGCCTGCCTCTGTCTTTCCGATTCTTGTGGTCTTAGGTTATAGGCCCAAAAGGTGCCCTGCCGCATCATATGGTAGCTCAATTTTTACGTTTTAAAGCAGCTCCGTTCAGTTTTCGTTAGTGCTGTTACCACTTTACATTCCACCAGCATCTAGAAATTACAGAGTTCTCTAAAAGCCCTTAGCATTTATAGTTTGTAGACTTTTTGCTGATGGTCATTTGACTGGTGTGAGCTGAAACGTTTTCACGTTGGATTTGCATGTGGCTAATAATTCCTTATACTGAACTTTAGGCATGTCCTCTTTTTTCTTTTCCTTCTTTTTTAAAGAGTGACTACAACTTCCCTCTTCGTATTGACTTCTTGAAAAAGTTGTAATGTGTAGAATTTTCTTGCCTATTCCCTACCCCAGGGCATTTGTTGAGGGCAGGTGTCATTTACAGCCCTGCAGTCCTTGTGACTATTAAGCAACCATTAGCACTTGGTTTAAAGCTGCTGTTATGGGAAACAACCACAAGGCGGCAGCATTATTACGTTCTCAACGCTTGTTACTAGTGCAAAAGAGTCTTCCTGAAAGTAGTGTTCCAAGGTTGTAAATTAGAGTGGAATGTGCTGGGACAAGCCCCCAGAAGTTTATGTCACCTTACTTATGTTTGTTTTTTAAATTTAATTTCTATTTCTTATCGGAGTAAATTTGATTAGAGTGTTGTGGTTTTCTGGCTGTACAGAATCTGCTCAATGATTCATACATATGTCTGGTCATCTTCGGATCCTGTTACCTTGTATGTTATTACAGAAAGTTGAGTAGACCTCCCTTGGTATTTGGTAGGTGTTTTGTCTTTATATATTTTATATGTATTGGTGAGTATATAATTCATATGGTTTATATGTTATATGTTTATATACATTTAACATACATTAGTATATCTATGTTAGCCCCATAGTCCTAATTTATCCATCCTCCCACCTTTCATTTTGGCTAACCATTAGTTTGTTTTATAAGTCTGTGAGTGTCTTTTTCTGTGAAAATATGTTTATTGGTAGCAACCTTAGGCTAACATGTATACAAGATATCATAGGATATTTATCATTCCCTCTTGACTTACTTAAGCTAATATGATTATTTCTAGGCTCATGTGTAGTCCTGAAAACGGCATTGTTCATTTTTTTCCCGAGGCTACTCTTCCATTCGGTATGTGTACCACTTCTTCTGTGTCCATTTATCTGTTGATGGACATTTTGTTTGCTTCCATGTCTTGGCTATTGTAAATACTGCTGCAATACACGATTTTCCATCCCGTGTCTTTTTTTTTTTAAGATTTTTTTTTAAATTAATTAATGAATTTATTTATTTATTTTTGGCTGTGCTGGTTCCTTGTTTCTGTGCGAGGGCTTTCTCCAGTTGCGGCAAGTGGGGGCCACTCCTCATCACGGTGCGCGGGCCTCCCACCATCGCGGCCTCTCCCGCTGCGGAGCACAGGCTCCAGATGCGCAGGCTCAGCAGCTTTGGCTCACGGGCCCAATTGCTCCGCGGCATGCGGGATCCTCCCAGACCAGGGATCGAACCCGTGGCCCCTGCCTTGGCAGGCAGACTCTCAACCACTGCACCACCAGGGAAGCCCCATCCCGTGTCTTTTTGATTCTGACTTTCACAGGTGAAAGGCCCAATAGTGGGACTTCCGGATCATATGGTGACTCAATTTTTACCTTTAAATGCGCTGCCATTCTGTTCCTATTATTGGCCGTTACCAGTTTACATCCCACTTAGACCGAGAGGTTACGCTATTCTCCACAACTTCTTCAACATCTATTGTTTGTAGACTTTTTGCTGATGGTCATTCTGACTGGTGTGAGGTGATACCTTTGTGTAGATTGGATTTGCATGCGTCTCATATTTCCTGATGTTTTGCGTTTATCAGTGTCCTTTTCACTTTTTTTTTAAGATTGAGCGAAACGTACAACTTCTAACTGCCTTCTTGAAAAATTTGCTGCGTTTGGATTTTTTTGGCCATTCCCTTCCCCAGGACATTTTTTGAGGGCATGAGTCATTTACAGCCCTGCAGTCCTTGTGAATATTAGTGACCATTAGCAGTAGATTTAAAGCTGCTGTTTGAGGAAACGGCTTTTGGGTGGCAGGATTTCTACGTTGCCAACTCTGCTTGCTAGGGAAACAGAACTTCGCTGCAAGTTGTGGTTTTAGGTTGCAGATTAGAGTGGAATGTGCCAGGACAAACCCCCATAAGTTTAACCTCCGTAATTCTTGTCTGTCTCTTTAAGTTGTAGTTTTTATCAGAGCAAATTTGATTGAAAAAAATTTTTTTTTTGTAGGAGTACAGAATCTTGTTCATTTACACATATACCTATATTTATTGATCTTTGGGTCCTTTTCCATGTAGGTTGTTACAGAGTGTTGAGTAGACCACTCTTGGTATTCCATAGGTCTTTGGGGATTATATATTTTATATGTATTAGTATATGTGTGTTAACCCCAATATCCTAATTTATCCATTCCTCACACGTTTTCTTTGGCTTAACCATAAGTTTGTCTTCTCAATCTGAGATTGCCTTTCTCTATGGAAATATGTTCATTTTTATGAATTTTCAGATAACATAAGGGACATCATAGGGCATTTGTCTTTCTCATTCTGACTTACTTCACGTTGTGTGATTATCTCTAGGCTCCTCTGTGGTGCTGCATATGCCATTCTTTTATTTTTTTCCGTGACGGATATTCCATTCTGTCCATATTACCACTTCTTCTTTGTCCATTCATCTGATTATGGACCTTTTTTGTGTTTCCATGTCTTGGCTATTTCAGTATTGCTGCAGTGCACATTTGCCTGCCTCTGTCTTTCCGATTCTTGTGGTCTTAGGTTATAGGCCCAAAAGGTGCCCTGCCGCATCATATGGTAGCTCAATTTTTACGTTTTAAAGCAGCTCCGTTCAGTTTTCGTTAGTGCTGTTACCACTTTACATTCCACCAGCATCTAGAAATTACAGAGTTCTCTAAAAGCCCTTAGCATTTATAGTTTGTAGACTTTTTGCTGATGGTCATTTGACTGGTGTGAGCTGAAACGTTTTCACGTTGGATTTGCATGTGGCTAATAATTCCTTATACTGAACTTTAGGCATGTCCTCTTTTTTCTTTTCCTTCTTTTTTAAAGAGTGACTACAACTTCCCTCTTCGTATTGACTTCTTGAAAAAGTTGTAATGTGTAGAATTTTCTTGCCTATTCCCTACCCCAGGGCATTTGTTGAGGGCAGGTGTCATTTACAGCCCTGCAGTCCTTGTGACTATTAAGCAACCATTAGCACTTGGTTTAAAGCTGCTGTTATGGGAAACAACCACAAGGCGGCAGCATTATTACGTTCTCAACGCTTGTTACTAGTGCAAAAGAGTCTTCCTGAAAGTAGTGTTCCAAGGTTGTAAATTAGAGTGGAATGTGCTGGGACAAGCCCCCAGAAGTTTATGTCACCTTACTTATGTTTGTTTTTTAAATTTAATTTCTATTTCTTATCGGAGTAAATTTGATTAGAGTGTTGTGGTTTTCTGGCTGTACAGAATCTGCTCAATGATTCATACATATGTCTGGTCATCTTCGGATCCTGTTACCTTGTATGTTATTACAGAAAGTTGAGTAGACCTCCCTTGGTATTTGGTAGGTGTTTTGTCTTTATATATTTTATATGTATTGGTGAGTATATAATTCATATGGTTTATATGTTATATGTTTATATACATTTAACATACATTAGTATATCTATGTTAGCCCCATAGTCCTAATTTATCCATCCTCCCACCTTTCATTTTGGCTAACCATTAGTTTGTTTTATAAGTCTGTGAGTGTCTTTTTCTGTGAAAATATGTTTATTGGTAGCAACCTTAGGCTAACATGTATACAAGATATCATAGGATATTTATCATTCCCTCTTGACTTACTTAAGCTAATATGATTATTTCTAGGCTCATGTGTAGTCCTGAAAACGGCATTGTTCATTTTTTTCCCGAGGCTACTCTTCCATTCGGTATGTGTACCACTTCTTCTGTGTCCATTTATCTGTTGATGGACATTTTGTTTGCTTCCATGTCTTGGCTATTGTAAATACTGCTGCAATACACGATTTTCCATCCCGTGTCTTTTTTTTTTTAAGATTTTTTTTTAAATTAATTAATGAATTTATTTATTTATTTTTGGCTGTGCTGGTTCCTTGTTTCTGTGCGAGGGCTTTCTCCAGTTGCGGCAAGTGGGGGCCACTCCTCATCACGGTGCGCGGGCCTCCCACCATCGCGGCCTCTCCCGCTGCGGAGCACAGGCTCCAGATGCGCAGGCTCAGCAGCTTTGGCTCACGGGCCCAATTGCTCCGCGGCATGCGGGATCCTCCCAGACCAGGGATCGAACCCGTGGCCCCTGCCTTGGCAGGCAGACTCTCAACCACTGCACCACCAGGGAAGCCCCATCCCGTGTCTTTTTGATTCTGACTTTCACAGGTGAAAGGCCCAATAGTGGGACTTCCGGATCATATGGTGACTCAATTTTTACCTTTAAATGCGCTGCCATTCTGTTCCTATTATTGGCCGTTACCAGTTTACATCCCACTTAGACCGAGAGGTTACGCTATTCTCCACAACTTCTTCAACATCTATTGTTTGTAGACTTTTTGCTGATGGTCATTCTGACTGGTGTGAGGTGATACCTTTGTGTAGATTGGATTTGCATGCGTCTCATATTTCCTGATGTTTTGCGTTTATCAGTGTCCTTTTCACTTTTTTTTTAAGATTGAGCGAAACGTACAACTTCTAACTGCCTTCTTGAAAAATTTGCTGCGTTTGGATTTTTTTGGCCATTCCCTTCCCCAGGACATTTTTTGAGGGCATGAGTCATTTACAGCCCTGCAGTCCTTGTGAATATTAGTGACCATTAGCAGTAGATTTAAAGCTGCTGTTTGAGGAAACGGCTTTTGGGTGGCAGGATTTCTACGTTGCCAACTCTGCTTGCTAGGGAAACAGAACTTCGCTGCAAGTTGTGGTTTTAGGTTGCAGATTAGAGTGGAATGTGCCAGGACAAACCCCCATAAGTTTAACCTCCGTAATTCTTGTCTGTCTCTTTAAGTTGTAGTTTTTATCAGAGCAAATTTGATTGAAAAAAATTTTTTTTTTGTAGGAGTACAGAATCTTGTTCATTTACACATATACCTATATTTATTGATCTTTGGGTCCTTTTCCATGTAGGTTGTTACAGAGTGTTGAGTAGACCACTCTTGGTATTCCATAGGTCTTTGGGGATTATATATTTTATATGTATTAGTATATGTGTGTTAACCCCAATATCCTAATTTATCCATTCCTCACACGTTTTCTTTGGCTTAACCATAAGTTTGTCTTCTCAATCTGAGATTGCCTTTCTCTATGGAAATATGTTCATTTTTATGAATTTTCAGATAACATAAGGGACATCATAGGGCATTTGTCTTTCTCATTCTGACTTACTTCACGTTGTGTGATTATCTCTAGGCTCCTCTGTGGTGCTGCATATGCCATTCTTTTATTTTTTTCCGTGACGGATATTCCATTCTGTCCATATTACCACTTCTTCTTTGTCCATTCATCTGATTATGGACCTTTTTTGTGTTTCCATGTCTTGGCTATTTCAGTATTGCTGCAGTGCACATTTGCCTGCCTCTGTCTTTCCGATTCTTGTGGTCTTAGGTTATAGGCCCAAAAGGTGCCCTGCCGCATCATATGGTAGCTCAATTTTTACGTTTTAAAGCAGCTCCGTTCAGTTTTCGTTAGTGCTGTTACCACTTTACATTCCACCAGCATCTAGAAATTACAGAGTTCTCTAAAAGCCCTTAGCATTTATAGTTTGTAGACTTTTTGCTGATGGTCATTTGACTGGTGTGAGCTGAAACGTTTTCACGTTGGATTTGCATGTGGCTAATAATTCCTTATACTGAACTTTAGGCATGTCCTCTTTTTTCTTTTCCTTCTTTTTTAAAGAGTGACTACAACTTCCCTCTTCGTATTGACTTCTTGAAAAAGTTGTAATGTGTAGAATTTTCTTGCCTATTCCCTACCCCAGGGCATTTGTTGAGGGCAGGTGTCATTTACAGCCCTGCAGTCCTTGTGACTATTAAGCAACCATTAGCACTTGGTTTAAAGCTGCTGTTATGGGAAACAACCACAAGGCGGCAGCATTATTACGTTCTCAACGCTTGTTACTAGTGCAAAAGAGTCTTCCTGAAAGTAGTGTTCCAAGGTTGTAAATTAGAGTGGAATGTGCTGGGACAAGCCCCCAGAAGTTTATGTCACCTTACTTATGTTTGTTTTTTAAATTTAATTTCTATTTCTTATCGGAGTAAATTTGATTAGAGTGTTGTGGTTTTTCTGGCTGTACAGAATCTGCTCAATGATTCATACATATGTCTGGTCATCTTCGGATCCTGTTACCTTGTATGTTATTACAGAAAGTTGAGTAGACCTCCCTTGGTATTTGGTAGGTGTTTTGTCTTTATATATTTTATATGTATTGGTGAGTATATAATTCATATGGTTTATATGTTATATGTTTATATACATTTAACATACATTAGTATATCTATGTTAGCCCCATAGTCCTAATTTATCCATCCTCCCACCTTTCATTTTGGCTAACCATTAGTTTGTTTTATAAGTCTGTGAGTGTCTTTTTCTGTGAAAATATGTTTATTGGTAGCAACCTTAGGCTAACATGTATACAAGATATCATAGGATATTTATCATTCCCTCTTGACTTACTTAAGCTAATATGATTATTTCTAGGCTCATGTG